>NC_053434.1:51019469-51203134 GCF_007990345.1 Gossypium hirsutum
GCATTAGCACATACATGCATATATGTATAAATATATATAAGCTTACAATCAATTTAACCAAAATGAGCCAATTTACATGGCCAAATACCAAATCAAGTCGTTGACTATTACAAGTCAATAAATTTGGAAAAATCATTATGACACATATAACAAAATGACCAAGTCCCTATAATACCATATACACAAAATGTTTAAGATCATCGATACCTAAATGGCAGTTTGATAGTGTGATGCGATCTCCAACAATCTCCAATACGAGCTAGCTTGGTGACACTATAAAACATAGAAAGTAAAATGGAGTAAGCTATATAACTTCGTAAGCTCGTATGAAGAAATAAGCTAGTATTACCATACATTTAACATTCAAGTAACATAATATAAGATAATGCATTTTACCATAATCTCATGACCACAAATCATTCCATCATAAACTTACCTTGTAATCATCATTTCACGGATTTAATAATCATAAGCTTTATGTACATACCTCTACCACCTCATAATAATTTCATAGTTATTCTCCTCGTTGGCATACCCAATGACCCACTCGGAATAATAATATCAGATACTCGGGAAACCTTGCACACAAGGTGTCACATATGTAGCCATTGCTACTCCTATCTCATAATACAATATACTCGCTCTCAAGCCATCAACGGGTCCGCTCACACAAGTTGTCAATCAAGACATAGCTACACGGTGCTGCTCACACAAGCTGTCAAGTAACTCCAACATATGACGGTATACTCAGCCATCGGTAGGACGTATAGGACTAGCACTCGGATCGCATAACATAAAATCCTAGTGACATGTGGAATGACAGAAAAATGTGCAAGTGTACAAAATCACAACAAGTAATAAATTAACAAGTAATGTCGAGTTATTGTACCCACAGGGACTGTAAAAAGAATTTTTTTTATGAAATTAATTATAAAACACTTTGGTGAGGTAAAAATAATTTGGTTTTAAAAGATGGTCGAAAACTATTTAAAGACTAAGTAAATAATTAAAATAAAATAAAGGAGTTCTAATGCACGATTTCAAATAAGATTTAATCAATGTAACATACTTGTGTTGGATTAATTATATTCCTTTAACTTAGAATAATTAAACTCATGTTTACATTGCTACGAATAAATTCACGGCTAACTTCTGAACATACTCACATACAAAAACCCATTCATCTCTTGACATGTCCCTATGTCAATTCAACGACTAAATAGATTTTAATAAGCAAACATGTTATTGCACATACATACTCATTAAATTGAACTAATATCTTGCATATCCTTATGTCAATTCAAACGATTAATTAAATCTAATAAGCATATAAAAGACTATGTGATGTAACAAGGCATCCCTACCTTGAAATAGTTTAATCACAATAGTCTTGCAAGTTATGCAAGGTAATAATACCGCCAGATACATTGCTAATTTAACCTTCAGCTACCTTAGAAGAATAAACATGCACTGATTAAGTATTGTGTCAATTAATTAGAATTTCAATCTGTTTAAATAATTAATTCATTATTTATTCAACAATTATATTGCAAAAATAACTTAGGCATGATTTTACATAACCAAGCAATTTACCGAGGCCTATAACAACATAAACATCATTTTAACAATTCAAGTAGGCAGAATATAATCAACCCAACACAAACTTTATTTTAAGCTAAATTGAATAAAATAAACATTTCAATAGCATAAATATTCATAAACATGTTCGTAAAAACAACAAAAAAAAAATTAAAGAGTTAGGGAACAAGAAGCAAATCCGGTGTTTCTCCGTAGCTTGACTAGTTGCTACATTTTTCGTTCTTCGTAGTCCTCGACTATCAAGGTGGCTTATGAACACCTAATTGCTGTTCCAAAATGGCTGATGAGAGCCTCTTTCCCAATAGAAGAAATCGGGACTTGAACAATAAGGGAAATGGGATGGAGAAAAAAATGAGAGTAAAGTGAGAGAGGAGAAGAGAGAATGAGAGAATGTTATGGAATGAGGGATGGTTTGAATGATCAGCAAGGGGTGGCTTTTATAGCTGATTGTGGCTACTAAAAATAGCAAATTCCAGCAGCCAAATAGCCCCCCTATGGCCGGCCATCTACTTGGAAAGAGTTGAGACTTTCAACTTTGCTAAAAATGGCCTGGGGCAAATCTACAAAGCCACAATTAAAGGTGGGGTTTGAGTGCAAATTAGATGTCTTTCGAGGGCCTTTTTGCAAGCATATTTAATCAGCTAAAATTCTGATTTGGTCAGCATAAGGAAGGTTCTGGGCTGCCCAATTAGTGGCTGGTTCGGTTCATTCAATATGGTTTAACCAGTGCGGTTAACTAGACCCTTTCTCCATAATTAATTAAAAACAATTTATTTAACCCATCCTAAATGGTGAATAAATTAAAATTAATTAAATTATGAATTAACACACATTTTCTGGACCGTCTTAGGCTAGAAATTCATGTGTCTCGATACTTCAAATTGCTTCTCGGTTTTGTGCTTTCAGCAGTGTCAGCCGAGCCAATTTTCACCCTTTACGCGAATCTGTCGAAAATAGTCAAAATTAATCAAAATTGAGTATAAAATTAACTAAATTCGCCATGTTCATATTTTTAAAACAATTTAATTATTTTATAATATTTAATTATTTTTCGACAAGAATTTAATCGAATTTGCCTGAATTTAAGTAAGAATGGGTATGAAAAAGTATATAAATTTTTGTGTTTCCACACCCCCAAACTTAATTCATTACTTGTCCAGAGTAATGCACAAATTTTGAAAAGAATGTCTCGGAAACATCCTTGAAAAATTCCTTCAGAACAACATTTTTCCCAAAATTATGAATTTAAAATACTTATGCTCAAAGACAAGAAATCTGATAGTTATGCTACTTTAGTATACATATTGTTAAAATTAAATTCAACAACTTATTATAATAGCAAAATTTAGACTAAATGCTTTTGTAACAAAGGCATGTTAACCCTTACCAATTTTATTTTTATTCCTTTATTCAAGACTAAGCTGCAATCATTAAGCTTAACTTATGTCTTCATATGTTGATCGTAGCAATTTCTCTCCACTAATGTAGGTACCATTAGGACTTTGAATCAATAGGTCTTTATAAGGTTGTAACGTGGATAGGCTAGGGGTAGGTGAAAGAAGGATGAATTTTGGTTTAAAAACCCTACACTCAGTGTCAATTGAACCTTCAGAATTTTTACCTTCGATACACCAACTTGACTTTCATATGCTCTTTTGTACATCTCTTTCAAATACATGTGCCCTCTCTTTTTTTCTTCTTCTTCTTCTTTTTTCTTTTCTTTTTAGCTAACACGAGCACGTACTTTGTGTACTGTAATTCTCGAGCAACTGATACTTCTTTTCCACTCCCCCAAACTTATTTTTGAAGTACATTTTGAATATTACTGAGCCTAGTGTTTGGGACAATTTTAAGATCATTAAGCGCAAAGTAATGGCTAATCATTGCAATGGTCGAAATAAAATTAGGCTATATAGTCTTAAAGTTATGTTTCAAAGGATAAAATTTTACCATGGAGGGCTTGAAAGGCTCAAACGGTCCAAACAATAGCTGCCTCAATAATTTCCAACGTTCCATGCTCCCTAAGATTTCGCCTCAAGAAACTTCTAAATCAATTCTAAAGACTTAAACTTTCATGCATACCTAACATTCCTAAATAACTAAAAATTTTATGGTACAAATTTGCATGCTTTATTAAAAATACATTCATGTCATTATTAAGCTAACAATTATTTATTGAAATAATAGAACTTTATTCATACTCAAATTGAGCATACTTAAAAAAATTCAAATTTTTGAACAAAAAATATCTTAATCATAATTAAAAGAAAACTTTATTCTGAGTGGAAATAATTCAATTTTTTGGTCCGTCCCCAACTTAAAATAAACAATGTCCTCATTGTTTAAAGTGAATAGATACTATACACCATGTACGATTTTAGAAAAGAGAAGGTGAGTCAATATAACTGCTTAAGTACCATGCACTTTCTAAATCCAATCCTAGACATGTATATATCTATTGCCACACTTTATACTTTGTGACTTGCTCACATTAGTGATTTTCCTCTCTTGTTTTATTATCCAGAACTAAAAAATTCCTAATTAAACTTAATCCTAAAAATAGTCTAAGAACAAAAATAAAGTAAAGGCAAGATCCCTCCCTTTTATTTATTTACAGATCCTTCCATTCTTGACTCATCTTTTGCTCCATCATTATTTCCTTTACATGAATTGCTTCGCTCCTTCTTTTCTAATGGACACCATGGTTCAAATATGAAATCTGGAAACTCAGACACAAAAATAAACAGGTCATTGTATATTTTTTTAAAAGCACTTCTCATCTAGTCATCCCTTATTTTTTAGTATCTCCAGTAGGCTTGTTGCTGCCATTGCATATGTTGCATTAAGTCCATCAATTTTGATAGCTCATCTCGAAGGTCTGGGCTAGGCGATTGAGCTCTAAACATTGAAGTTTCAGCACCAGGTTTAGCTTTTGCCTCCACTGATTCTACCTTATCAAGGACTTCAAATGATTGCATTGTGGGATCTTCTTCTTCATCAGGGTCCTCCAGTTCCTTACTTACTTCAACTCGTTGTTGTAGAACTAAGTCTCCAACTACTCGGTAAAGATCCCAATCCGTGATTGTGCCTTGGCTATACCTTGTCTTCCTTACATTCGCAAGAATTTTAGTTTTCAAGCATAAAATTGTTATTGTAAAGGGAAAGTGAGCAAGGCCAAAGCGCTTAACAGCACAATTTCGTATTTCCCTCAAGATGATCTTCCCCACATCAATGGTCTTACCAGTTAGGATCGAGTACAATAAGACCATTCACTCTAATGAGATTGTAGTCCCATGTGAGCTAGCCATAAGGCTGAATGGGATGAAGTAAAACCATACCTTCATGAGTGGCGTCAAATATTTTATTCAACAAGTGTAGATTCCTTGTTTTGACACAGTCCATGCAGAACCTTGAACTGTCAGTTCCTCAAGAATTTCTTGCAAATTTTCAAGCTTGATATTGCTCATCAATGTGGAATATTCATCGTTTTTGAAATTAGGTAATTCAAAAAACTCATTAATAGCATTTGAATTTATCGGTACCTTGATTCTGTGAACTGGAACTTCTGTTATCTCGCTTGAAGTTGAATTTGCATAGAACTCACGAACTAGCTCTTCGTCCACACTAGGTCTCTTTTCACAAAATAACTCCCAATTGAGAGTTTCATCAACTTGACGAATACTTGTCATAAAGTCTCTATAGTTGCTTTCTTTTAATGTAAAGCCTTTCTCTGGATGCATCTGTTGATTTTTTAAGATACTTTCATATCTCACTCTGGCTTCTTCACAGTGGAACTTATTTTGTGTTTCATCAATTTGAGCAGAAGCACGAGTTCTCTTGCGAGGTATGTTTAAACCAATCATAAGGTGGAAAAATTATTTTCTCAAAAAAAATTAATAAAAATTATTAATAATTCAATGAATTGAAAAATTAACTAATTGAATAAAATTAAAAATTAAAAGAAAACTAGGTCTTACCACCTTTTATGTAGAAATAAAATAATAATAATAATAATATTATTAATAATGAAGGAGAAGATGGCAATTTAAAAGGAGGGTTGGAGGGTTTGTGGCTCACGATGGATGAATGAAGAATGCCGCACAAGCAGCGACATGGGCGTTCAGCAGCAGGTAGCAATTAGGCACTCGCTTGATTGTGCGGAAGGCAGGTATAACGCGCGGGATGAAGGCCTGGCGCGAGCTAAGGCTGGTGCAGCAAGTGGGCGATGGAGTTGGACGTGCTTGCGGCCTGCTAGGACGTGCAGCGTGTGCTGCTAACCGAGTGGCTGCTGGGCAAAGGGTTTTGGCACTTTGGTGTTTTAGTGCTTTGGGTTTTGAGTGATAATGAATGGGAAGATGGGTGGGATTTATAGAGGGAAAAAAATAGGAATTAGAGTAGAATTCTTAAAACAATTTAATTAATAAAAATTCTAAGTTCTAATCCTATACAAAGATAACAACAATTAATAATTAGATATATGCATATTAATTTATTAATTGCTATTTAATTTATTTAAACAAAGATAAAATATGATTAAGACTAATCCTAATTCTATGCTAAATTGATAAAGATTAATATATAAATTATAATGGATGTAATTATATATTAAAGATTATCATCTTATTATAATTATTAAAATCTTATCAAATAAAGTATGATTAAATTTACACTAATCCTAAAATTTATAATAATTAATATATATTATAATGAATATAATTATATATTAATAATTATCATTTTTTATTAAACTAAAAACATTTATTCTAGAAGCCTTCTAAAATTATTTACAAAAGAAGGCATCTAATTTTTATTATTTACGAAAAGAGCAATCGAATTTTAAAAATGATTCAATTAAGTCCCTAGACTTAATTAAAATTTGGAATTGAGTTGCAATTTAAGACTTGGATCAAAATTGACCTTTTTTATTTGAAAAATCAAAAATTGAAAATTCTATTTAGAGAATAATTTTTTAGAAATTATGTTAAAATCAATTCTCAGGAAAGATTGGAAGGGCACAAGCGGTCCCGCTTAAGTTCCAATCTCCTAGACAGAATTTATTTAAACATACTAATCTAAAAAAAATATGCCCTAAATTATTTATTAAAAAGGAAAATAAAAATTTTAAACATCCGATAAAATGAACGAAATTTCATTTCGTTCAATCTTATCTCCCCAATAGTGTTTCAGGCGCTGAGCATTAACTTGAAAATTACCTCCCTAACCTTGGAGCTCGACAACTCCGTATGGATAGTCGCGATGAATCGTAAATGGACCAGACCAATGTGATTTTAGCTTACCTGGAAAGAACTTTAGTCTGGAATTAAATAACAAGACTCGCTGACCTGCTTCAAATTCTCGAACTCGAATGTGCTTGTCATGCCATTTCTTAAGTCTCTCCTTGAGTAATTTGGCATTTTCGTAGGAGAACATCCGGAGTTCCTCTAGCTCATTGAGTTGGAGCATCTGTTTCTCTTTTGCAAGCTTAGGATCCAAGTTGAGTTGTCAAAGAGCCTAGTAAGCCTTGTGCTCTAACTCTAAGGGTAGATGACATGCTTTCTCAAAGACCAACCTATAGGGTGACATCCCTAAAGGTGTCTTGTATGTTGTTCTGTAAGCCCATAAAGCATCATCCAGCCTTTTGGACCAATCTCGTCGGTTTAGGCAAACTACCTTCTCAAGTATGCCTTTGATCTCTTTATTTGCCAGTTCAGCTTGCCTATTCGTCTGTAAATGGTAAGCTGTTCAACCTTGTGTTTCACTCCGTGCTTGTCTAACAACCATTTTAACCACTTGTTCACGAAGTGGGACCCTTCATCACTAATGATAGCTCTTGGGGTTCCAAACCTTGTGAACACGTATTTCTGCAAGAACTTCATAACAACCCTAGCATCGTTTGTCGGATACACTTCAGCCTCGACCCACTTGGACACATAGTCCAATGCTACCAATATATACTTATGACCAAAAGACAGAGGGAAAGGACCAAGAAAGTCAATACCCCATACATCAAACAATTCTACCTCAATGATGTTTGTTCGAGGCATCTCATTTATGTTTGTGACATTTCCGACCCTTTGACATTGGTCACAGCTCTTTACGTACGCATATGCATCCTTGAATAGTGTTGGCCAAAAGAATCCGGCTTGCAATACTTTGGCCACTGTACGAGTACCTCCGAAGTGTCCCCCACTTGGAGCTGAGCGACAATGGTATAAAATCTTTTATACTTCATCTTCTGCCACGTATCTCCTAATCATCTGATCTGCACACCTTTTAAACAAATATCGCTCTTCCCAGAAATAGTACTTCACATCGTGAAGAAACTTTCTCCTTTATTGATAAGTCTTATCAATTGGCATCAAACCACAAGCTAAATAGTTAGCAATATCAGCAAACCAAGGGGCATTGTGGACATGACTTACCTTCAATATGTGTTCATCTGGAAATGTTTCCTAAATTGGTATAATAAGAGAATTCCCTTCTTGTGGCTCCAATCTGGACAAGTGATCTGCTACTTGGTTTTCTACCCCCTTTCGGTCTTGAATTTCTAGATCGGACTCTTGAAGTAGAAGTACCCATCGGATCAGTCTCGGCTTAGCGTCTTTCTTGGCAAGCAAATACTTAATTGCCAAGTGGTCCGTATAGGTAGTTACTTTGGTACCTACAAGATAAGATCGAAACTTATCAAAAGCAAATACAATATAAAGTAACTCTTTTTCTATTACCGTGTAGTTTAGTTGAGCTCCTGTAAGAGTCCGGCTTGCATAGTAGATGGGATGAAAAACTTTGTTCCTTCGCTGGCCCATGACAGCTCCTATCGCGAAGTCACTTGCATCACACATTAATTCAAATGGCAAATCCCAGTCTGGTGTGACGATTATGGGTGCTGTAATTAATCGACTCTTTAAATCCTTGAAAGCTCTTAAGCATTCATCATCTAACTTGAATGTCGTGTCCTTCTCCAAAATTTGTATAAGGGTTTAGCAATTTTGGAGAAATCCTTTATACATCTTCAATAGAACCCGGCGTGGCTCAAAAAGCTCCTAACACCTTTTACAAATGTTGGAGGTGGGAGCTTCTCAATAACATCTACCTTTGCTTTGTCTACCTCGATTCCATGTCTCGTTATCCAATGCCCTAGAACAATTCCTTCTCGTACCATGAAATGGCACTTTTCCCAGTTAAGTATGAGGTTCATTTCTTCGTATCGTCTTAGTACCCTAGCCAGATTGGCTAAGCAATCATCGTAAGTATCTCCGAATACTGAAAAGTCATCCATAAAAACTTCCAAGTACTTCTCAACCATGTCAGTAAAAATAGACATCATACATCTTTGAAATGTAGCAGGTGCATTACATAAACCAAATGGCATGCGTCTAAATGAAAATGTACCGTACGGGCAGGTGAATGTTGTCTTGTGTTGATCTTCTAGTGCTACTGTAATCTGATTATACCCTGAGTATCCATCAAGAAAATAGTAATAGTCTTGCCCCGCAAGTCTATCTAGCATCTGGTCTAAGAACGGTAAAAGAAAATTGATCTTTCCTAGTTACCTTGTTCAGCTTCCGGTAATCGATGCAAATCCTCCATCCCGTAACTGTTCTAGTTGGTATCAACTCGTTATTCTCGTTCTCTATGACTGTGATACCTCCCTTCTTTGGCACGCACTGGACCTGGCTTACCCACGAACTGTCTGAGATGGGATAAATGATACCTGCATCTAACCACTTGATAATCTCCTTTTTCACTACGTCCTTCATGATGGGATTCAGTCTTCGTTGTCCATCAATCGTCCCTTTTTCGCCATCTTCCAGGATAATCTTGTGCATGGATACAGATAGACTAATACTGTGGATATCGGCTATGGTCCATTTGATAGCCTTCTTGAATTGTTTCAACACCAAGATGAGTTTCTCTTCTTGCTCAGTAGTTAACTCTGCTGAAACAATCACAGGCAGAGTAAAAGAGTTACCTAAATAAACATATTTCAAATGTGAAGGAAGTACCTTCATTTCTAATTTAGGTGGCTCCTCGATTAACGCTTTTGGTTGGGCATAATCCCTTTTCTCTAACTCCAAAGATTCAAAGCGGGATTGCAGATTAAATCCCCTTTGATTAACTTTTAACAAAGCTAAGTATTCATCCCCTCTTTCATTTAGAGGATCTGATGTCAAAATTTGTTCCAATGGATCCTCAACATAGTTGAGCTCCTTTCCACTATTAAATCCTCTAAATCGGATACTGCAGAACAATCATCAATTGTGTCAGGAAATTGTATAGACTTAAAAACGTTATATGTTACCTGATCATCCTAAACACGCATAGTAAGCTCGCTCTTCTGCACATCAAAAAGGGTTATTTTGGTTGCTAAGAACGGTCTTCCTAGGATAATTGACACTTTTTTGTCTACTTCAAAGTCTAGGATAACAAAATCAGCAGGGAAGATAAATTTATCTACTCGTACTAATACGTCCTCAATTTTTCCTTCTGGATGTACTAAGGATCGATCTGCTAGTTGAAGTGTAATCGTAGTAGGTCTAACTTCACCTATCCCCAACTTCCTAAATATTAACATAGGCATCAAGTTTATACTTGCACCCAACTCACAAAGTGTCTTACCACAATACATTCCTCCAATGTTGCAAGGTATGGTAAAACATCCAGGATCTTTCAACTTTGGGGGTAGTTTGTTTTGAAGATTTGCGTTGCATTCCTTCGTCAGAGCTACCGTCTCAAATTCTCCAAGTCTTCATTTTTTGGATAGGATATCCTTCACGAATTTGATGTAGTTCAGCATTTGTTCAAGTGCTTCAACCAATGGGATGTTGATGTGAAGTTGCTTGAGTACGTCTAGGAATTTCTTGAATTGAATTTCCTACTTCTGCTTCTGAAGTCTTTGAGGGTAAGGTGGTGGAGGTTTCTTTATTGGAATTGGTTGATTTGTTTTTTGCGGCAATTTTGCCTCGAAAAGAGTTGTTAGTTGATCAGAATTAGCTGGTTCTGGAATTACCTTGTCGGGTTTTGCAGATTCTGGTTCTTATAAAACTGGAATTTTAACACTCAGTTGAACTTCCTCTAAGTCTTGAGCATCAGCTGGCTCCTTTTCAACTTCAATAGTGCTGGGCTCTACTATCTTTCCTCTCCTCAATGTTAACGCTTTGAAATGTTCCTTCCCCGGATTTTTTGGATTCTCTGTATCATTAGGTAAAGCACCTTGTGGTCAGTTCCTAAGTTCAGTTGCAAGCTGGCCCATTTGGTTTTCCAGATTCTTCAATATAGCTGCTTGGATTTGAATTAAGGCATCATTCTTTGCCATGTTTGCCTTCAGTAGATTCTCCAAGTTATTGGCTGGTTCAGCTTGAAGTGGGTTCTAAACTTGTTGAGAAAAACTAGGCGGCTGAGTCGGTCTAGATTGGGCGTAGTAGTTGCTACTGGTTCTAGCCCCTTAGTTACTCCAGGAAAAATTCGGGTGGTTTCGCCATGATAGGTTATAGAAGTTGGATTGCAGTCGTTGCCTTCCTCATTTTTGGTTCTAGTTACCCATGTAATATACGGATTTAGGGTTCGATGGACATTCTTCGAACAAATGTCCTTCCCCACAATAAACATAGGCTATACTCTCAAATTGGAGAGGTGGTTGGGCTACAAAACTGTTAGACCCATTAGTGGTAAGATTCTTAAGCATTGAGGATATTAAAGATACTTGAGATGCAAGTGAAGTGAGAGCATCCACTTCATGTATTTCAGCGACTTATTCTTCCTGACACGGCTCTATTGGTTTGCCATTGATAATTGTTACTGGTGATCCTCTCAATGATTTCATAAGCCTCATTATAAGACTTAGAAAAGAGAGCATCGTTAGCAGAAGTGTCCACTACCATCCTCGTGTGAGCATTGAAACCATTATAAAATGTCTCAAGGTGGATGCAATGTGGGATTCCGTGATGAGGGCATTTTCGTAATAGTTCTTTGTATAGTTCCCATGCCTCATACAAGGACTCATCATCCATTTGTTGGAAGGCAGTAATCTCATTCCTCAACTTAGCATTCTTGCTAGGCAGGAAATACTTCATGAGAAATCTTTTGGCTAACTCTTGTAATGTAAAAATTAAGTTTGGTGGCAATGAATTCAACCAGGCTCGAGCTTTGTCCCTTAGTGAATATGGGAACAGCTTCAATCATAATGCATCTTCGAGTACTCCAGCTAACTTGAAAGAATCACTCACCTCCATAAAGAGTGTTAAATGTAGGTGAGGATCTTCGGTAGGCATTCCACTGAATTGGCCCACTGTCTGAAGCATCTGAAACATGACTGGCTCAAATTGTTGTGCCTCGATTTCGGGTCTCCTAATGCCCGGATTAAGATCGTTAAATACTAGCACAGCATATTGTCTTAAGGCTCTATCCCTATCATCAGCAATAAGGATCGGATTTTGAGTAGGGTTTGCTCCATTTCCTTGGATCGAATTTTCAAAGTTTATTTCTTCGGTCCTTCTCTGGTTCGCTAGTCTTCTTTGCTGTCGAAAGGTTCGTTCTATCTCAAGGTCTATAGGGAGTAAGTCAATAAATTGGTCAATACTCATAAACCCCTAAAATTATCAAAGAAAATTAATTAAGTTAAAAAATAAACAGAAAAATAAACCAAAATGAAAAACTAAAAAATTTACAAATAATGGCTTTTTAAAACATTCCCCAGCAACGGCGCCAAAAACATGGAACGACAGAAAAATGTGCAAGTGTACACAATCGCAACAAGTAATAAAGTGACAAGTAATGTTGAGTCATCGTACCCACAGGGACTGTAAAAAGAATTATTTATGAAATTAATTGTAAAACACTTTGGTGAGGTAAAAATAATTTGGTTTTAAAAGATGGTCGAAAACTATTTAAAGACTAAGTAAATAATTAAAATAAAACAAAGGAGTTCTAATGCACGATTTCAAATAAGATTTAATCAATGTAACATACTTGTGTTGGATTAATTATATTCCTTTAACATAGAATAATTAAACTCATGTTTACATTGCTACGAATAAATTCACGGCAACTCGGTAATTGGCTAACTTCTGAACATACTCACATACAAAAATCCATTCATCTCTTGACATATCTTTATGTCAATTCAATCGACTAAACAAATTTTAATAAGCAAACATGTTATTGCACATACATACTCATTAAATTGAACTAATCTCTTGCATATCCCTATGTCAATTCAAACGATTAATTAAATCTAATAAGCATATAAAAGACTACGTGAGGTAACAAGGCATCCCTACCTTGAAACAGTTTAATCACAATAATCTTGCAAGTTATGCAAGGCAATAATATTGCCAGATACATTGCTAATTTAACCTTAAGCTACCTTAGAAGAATAAACATGCACTGATTAAGTATTGTGTCAATTAATTATAATTTCAATCCATTTAAATAATTAATTCATTATTTATAAACAAGCAATTTACCGATGCCTATAACATCATAAACATCATTTTAACAATTCAAGTAGGCAGAATATAATCAACCCAACACAAACTTAATTTTAAGCTAAATTGAATAAAATAAACATTTCAATAGCATAAATATTCATAAACATGTTCGTCAAAACAACGACAAAAATTAAAGAGTTAGGGAAAAAGAAGCAAATCCAGTGTTTCTCTGTGGCTTGACTAGTTGCTCCGTTCTTCGTTCTTCGTTGCCCTCGGCTAAAAAGGTGGCTTATGAAGACCTAATTGCTGCTCCAAAATGGCTGATGAGAGCCTCTTTCCCAAGAGAATAAATCGCCACTTGAACAATAAGGGAAATGGGATGGAGAAAAAAAATGAGAGTAAAGTGAGAGAGGAGAAGAGAGAATGAGAGAATGTTGTGGACTGAGGGATGGTTTGAATGATAAGCAATGGGTGGTTTTTATAGCTGATGGCAGCTAAAAATAGCAAATTCCAGCAGCCAAAGATCCCCCTTATGGTCGGCCATCTACTTGGCAAGAGTTGAGACTTTCAACTTTGCTAAAAATGGTCTGGGGCAAATCTACAAAGCCACAATTAAAAGTGGGGTTTGAATACAAATTAGAAGTCTTTCGAGGGCCTTTTTGCAAGCATATTTAATCATCTAAAATGCTGGTTTGGGTCAGCATATGGATGGTTCTAGGCTGCCCAATTATTGGCTGGTTCGGTTCATTCAATATGGTTCGACCAGTGCGGTTCAACTAGACCCTTTTTCCATAATTAATTAAAAACAATTTATTTTACCCAAATTAAATGGGGAATAAATTAAAATTAATTAAATTATTAATTAATACACATTTTTTGGTCCATCTTAGGCTGGAAATTCATGTGCCTCGATACTTCAAATTGCTTCTCGGTTTTGTGCGTTTAGCACTGTCAGCCAAACCAATTTTTGCCCTTTGCGCGAATCTGTCAAAAATAGTCAAAATTAATCAAAATTGAGTTTAAAATTAACTAAATTCACCATGTTCATATTTTTAACACAATTTAATTATTTTATAATATTTAATTATTTTTCGACAAGAATTTAACCGGATTTGCATGAATTTAAGTAAGAATGGGTATGAAAAAGTATATAAATTTTTGTGTTTCCAACATGTCACTTGTATCCTAATCTATTCCTAAGGTTCGATTGGAATTTCTCACTCGCCAAAACGTCATCAAATGTGTCCATAGAGTCGTTTACACATTTCCTAAAAAAATTAAAATATTTAAAATACAATTATAATAAAGCTTATTTACATACAAACTTACCTCGGTTACAAAAACAAAGAAAAAGATCTATTAGTCAATTAATTTATTTTTCCCCCAATCTACAACCCAACTTTGTTTTTCTTGATCTATAATATCAGATTTAACTTATTTAATCATCAAGCTATTCAATTCAGTCTGAAATCACATTATGGCAAAAATTACATTTTTGCCCTTAACATTTCAATATTTTGCAAATTAGTCCCTAGGCTCGTAAAATGAATTTCTTTCAATTTCATCACAACTCAAGCCTAGCTAAATATTTTTTGTACTCATAACAGCCCACATTTTTCATTTATTTGCACTTTTCTACACATTTTATAGCTTTTTGCAAATAAGTCCCTATTTGACATTTTTATCGAAAATCACTTTACGAATGTTGTTTATCGAACAGCAAACATGCATTTTCTATCATCAAATATCAAAGTACAAGCACATCCAATATGGGTAAAATTTTAGACTTTAACTTTCTTTCAAATAAGTTCTTGAAATAGCTAGAGCAAGTTACAACGTTCTCAAAAATATAGAAATCATTAAAAACGGGACAAGAACGGACTTACAATCGAGCTTGAAATCTTGGCCAAAACCTTAGCTATGGATTCTTGTGAAATTCGGCTATGAAGGACTAAATTGAAGAAGATGGACACTTTTATTTAGTTAATTTTGTCTTTATTTACCAAATTACTAAAATGCCCTTAATGCATAACTTTAAAATTTCACCTAACCATGTCCATTTTTGTCCATCCTAGTATAATGGTGTAATTACCATTTAAGGACCTCCAATTTAAAATTTCATAGCAATTAGACACCTTTAACTTATAGAACTCAAGTTTTGCACCTATTGCAATTTAGTCCTTCTAATTAAATTGCGTATTCAATCGATAAAATATCTTAACAACATTTTCACAAAATTATTCTATCATGCTTTAGACCTTAAAGAAATAATAAAATAAACATTTTTACTTCAGATTTGTGATCCCGAAACCACTGTTCTGATTTGACCCAAAAATGGTGTAACACCCCTTACCCATGTCCGACGCTGGAACATAGTACGAGGCATTACCAGACTTAAACATACACATTCATGCAAAAATCGAGCGATAAAATCTCTTTTAATTCAAAACCTTTCAAACACATGCATGTCGTCCCTTATTTGGGTCTACGAAGTCTAAAACATTCATCGAAATTGATTCGGGACTAAACCGAGAACTTTGAAAAGTTTCAGTAAAACTTAGAAAATTTTCCCATGAAAGAGGGGCACACGCCCGTGTGGACATAAGCACACGCCCGCATGCTTTTGGCACACCCGTGTCCTCAGGCCGTATAACTCTTTGTTTATGACGTCAGCATGCATATCGAACCACACGACTGGGCCACACGCCCGTGTCTCCAGGCCGTGTCCCTCATACGGTTGAGACACACGGTCGTGTCTCAGCCTGTGTGGCCATCACTTAGGCTATTTTCCAAGTGTTCATGTTACCCATAATCTCTTACAACCTTATGCACACCAAAATCGCAAATCATGGCATCATTTTAGTGATTAAACACTCTTTATGAAGACATATCCTAACATTAACATGTCCTCTTACAAGTAATGCATCTACTCATGCAATACTAAGTCTAGATTCCTTATTTCACATTCAAAAGACTTGTTATTTTGATGACCACTTTTACCATTATACTATGGTTGCCAACTTATCCATCAAGCACTCAAGCTCAATCATTATCACGTTGTGTTTATAACGTGCAATTACTACATTGCTATGACCACCTTAATTGGTCATAGAGCATACATCCAACACACATGTCATATTACTAACCATGCATGGCAGACAAACATAATCACCTTATAAATATTAGACATGACATGAATAGCTAGGCTTACAAGCCAAAATCAATATGAGCCACATCTCATGGCCATATACATATAACTCAATATAATCTAACACATTTGGCTAAAGAAAAATTATACATATCAATCAACTAGATCCCTATACATGCCACTCACTTGAAGTTTCTAATATATGCTTCATTATTCCAAATGTAGCGACTTGATTGTGTGATGCTGCCTCCGACGATCTCCAACCCCGAGCTGACCTAAAAACACTAAAGGAAAGGAAAGGAAGGGATTAAGCTTTATAGCTTAGTAAAACCGTATGAAAATGATAAGCAATTTATCAACTTTCTTCTCATGGTAATACAACCCTATTTGCATTTTTACTCATGTTCCAGTCAAGTTGTTTTCACGAGTCACAGTCACTAAATTATTTATATCTAGAGCTATGTAACTCCATATTAAGTTCGGCTAATTTTCCCTGAAACTAGACTCACATATCTTCTTACCATAAAATATTCAAAATTTTTGGTTCAGCCAATTAGTACAGTTTATTCCTTAAAGTTACCCTTTTTCGCTGTCTGACAGTTCTGACCCCTCTTCACTAAAAATTATTTATCTCATAATGCGGGACTCAGATGATGCTGCCGCCTATTTCTATTGAAAATATACTCATTAATAATTCTAATAATATAAATTATAATTCATAAATTTTTTGTAAAATTTTCAATGATTTTCTCAAATCAGAACAGGGGATTTCGAAGTCATTCTGACTCTATCTCACAACAATTAAAATATTTCATAATATGAAACTCTTTTGCTTACACCATTTATTTTATGTGAAACTAGACTCATTATGATTTAATTTCATATTTTATTCAACCTCTGACCCAATTTCCACAATTTTTTGGTGGATTTTTAAATTCGGACTATGGCTGCTGTCCAAAACTGTTTTAGTGTAAATTAACAATACTACGTTTATCACACCATATCAATTCATTTTCACCACATTGGTAAGGTTACATATTCATACATCATAAGTATAGACCTATAATCACAAGGTCATCACAAAATCATTCTCATAAGCATGAATTACCTATTTACATCTTCACTAAATATGCATCATAAACTGAAATCATTTCTCATGAGCTTGGCATGCATACCTGTATTACTCAACATGCTCATATTCATTCCTTACTAATCATATAACATGAATTAAATTCACATCTCATCAATTTCATGTAAGTACCTTTACCACTCACAATATGGTCATAACCTTTCTCATTTAGCTTAAACCGTAACTCTCACCGTTGAACCATTCGGAAAGCTATCGGGTATTCACTAAGCCTCAAACATAGGGTATAATGCTGATGCCATGTCCCAGACATGGTCTTACACTGGCTCATCCATCAAGTTGATGCCACGTCTCAGACATGGTCTTACACTGACTATTGAAAGCGAGGTCGACGCCATGTCCTAGACATGGTCTTACACTAGCTCTCACATATCCGTGCCGATGCCTTGTCCTAGACGTGGTCTTACACTAACACATCTCGTAGCCGATGCATGTCCCAAACATGTCTTACACTAGCTCTCGTCTCAATGCTGATGCCATGTCCTAGACATCATCTTACACTAGCTCTCATAATGTGGCCGATGCATGTCCCAAACATGTCTTACACTGGCACACAAATAACCCGAATGTCATGGCATGAATATCCGAATTGTTTCTTAAAGTTCAAACGGGAATTATACTATCTCAATATTCATCAAACATAATCATTTCCACAACCAAGCAATTCATGCCATATCAATTTAAACACCTATAATAACAATATAGTCGTATTATTTACATACAACTTACTCGTTTCAGTGGAACATCATATTCCATCAAATCTCCAAGCATTCAATCAACACATAAATGTTATTTACATTTGACATCACTTTCTCATATACAATATCATTAACCTAAACTTTAATACAATCATGGCAAGATAAATTTTCAAGTATAATAACAATGGCATAAATATCATGCTTATTTAATCACACGGACTTACCTCAATTGCAATTTCGGCTAATTATTCTCTTTTTGTCTTTAACCACGCACTTTCTCGATTTAAGCCCAAATCTCGATTTTCTTGATCTAACATGATGAAATTCACTCATTTAATCACTAAATAAATTTGGACAATCAAAATTCACATTTTTGACAAAATAACCATTTTGCCCCTAGACTTTCATAAAATGACCATTTTACCCTTAGGCTTGGAAATTTATTTTTTATCAAATCTCCTTATTTTCCAAGCCTAACCGACCAATTATTAATCTTATGACAACCCCAAATTTCCACTATTTCACATAATTACAACCTATTTTATAACTTTTACAAAATGACCCTTTTAGGTGTTTTCCATGAAAATCCTTTCACAAAAGTTGTTTATTACACAACCAAGACTCATTTTCTTCCATAAAAATTCAGCAAACAACATAAATCCTTTCATGGAAAATCCCTAGACTATCAACCATTTCACAAATTAGCATAAGAAAAATGAAAAATGAAAATGCCAAGATAAACAATTGGAGTCCCTTTAATACCTTAATATGATGTATTTACATATTTTATTTTCTTTTTATTCACAATTTAATCTAAATTTTTATTTTAATTTCGTAAGTATCTTAATTTTTAATTATTAATTTCAAACTTTACTTTTAATTATTTAATGCGTGTTATTTTAATACACCAAAATTTTAAAAAGAAAAATAATTTTTATATGCATATATACGTAATAAAATTTCTACGGAATAATCTTTCCATTAATTTGAAGATGCACATAAAATCTAAATAGAATTGGTTATATGATATTTAAATTCTCAAGTAAAAAAAATTTCATATACCCAATTCAAAATTAGGTGTTGGGTGAGTGCAAACCTTAAAACCGGTCTTGTGTTTTGTCAAAGTGGTTATGTATGGCTACAGTTGTATTTTTAGAATAGGATAGATTAAAATTGAGTGGCTGGTAACTTTAATTTATTTTATTAATTTAATTAAGATAATTATTGGAGTGTTGTTAAAAATTTTATTAGTTTATTAATGGATTGTTCAGGTGATATTCTTTTTATTTTTAACTAAAGTTAGGAATCTCACAATAATTAGTTCAAATCACTTTTGTCGAAATCATTTTGATTTTGAAAAACAGAGGTCAACTTTAAAACGAAAATGGAGTTGCCACCAATCCTTTTTGTTTAGGTGTGAGCAGGTCACTTTGTGATCGATCATTTTAATAAAGCATTTCGGTTTATTAAAACAACGTTTTTGGTCTACGAAAAATTAAAAAACGGATTCGGGAGTCAGTTACGCACGAGGAAGGATTAGCACTCTCGCAACGCCCAAAACTAGTACCGTATTGATCAATTAACATCCTAATGCTGAAAATTTGAAAAAGATTTTAAAATACAATTCCTTTAAAACGTTTGGATAACTTGAATTAGATATTGAGATTCTCTCGCTTAGAAGGAATAAAATATCATATCCAGCACGATAGGACACAACATTTCAAACCCTCGATACAAGATCATCTTATATTCTGAAACTCATGCATTTGAAATTTCAAAAGGATATTTGGCTATCTGGTCAAACGGTAAGTCGAAACCCAGCACGATTGGGCACGATTTCTCGAATTTTCAAACACTAAATATTGCCTCATTTTAATTTAAGAAAACATGGACGAAATTTAAAAAGGATATTCAGTTATTCAGTTGAACAAAAAATCGAAACCCAGCACAATAGGGCACGATTTATCGAATTTCTAAACACGAAATATTTCCTTATTTTGAGAGATTTTTTAAAATGAGGATGATTATAAAAGCAATCTAAAATATATAAAATAATTTTAAAAATAAAAATTAGTATCCACTCAAGCTAAAATAATATATAAAACTCTTTAAAAATAATATATAAATAATTCAAAATATATAATGTGTAAAAAAAAGTTTGAAATATATAATATATGAAAATATTAAAGTAAATAATGTATAAAAATTTGAAATGAGCGTTATATAAAAAGTTAAAATAGATAATAACAAAAAAAGTAAAAAAATAGATAAATAAATAGAATGTTAATAACAAGAGTGAAAAACATATATAAGAAAAATAATAACGAAAATAATATTAGTTTATAAATAAAAAAATATATAATAAATAGAAATATAATAATAGTAGAAATATAAATAGATAAATAATAATTAGATAAATAATAATTAGATAAATAATAATAGTATTAGAATAAAAAATAAATATAAATAGAAACATAAAAATAATAGCAATAATATATTAAATTAGTTAATTTGATAATAAAATAGCAAAAATAAAAAAGGATTAAATCGAACCTTAAAGAAAAATTCTGGGGCAAATAAAAAATAAATAAAAGAAAATGGACCAATTTGAACGTGTGAATAACAAGGAGGGACCAAAAGGGAAATAATCCCCACCCTCCAAAACACACAGCTTCAAGGAAGACCAAAATGTAGTCAAAACAAATTTTAGGGCCAAAATCAAGAATAATGAAAACTTAATTGCAAAACAAATAAAAAAACAGAAGGGCTAAAAGCAATCGGACGAATTTAGAAAAAAACAAAGAAATTGAAATGAAATGGACAAAATTCCCACATAATTGAAAGAGAAAAAAAAATAATTCACTTCCAATGAAAATAGGAAAAAAGAGAATAATCCAATTCCAAACTGAAGTAGGAATACCGAAAGTCCTCCAAAAGTAATTTGTTCCCTTTCAAAGAACAAAATACCCCTATTTATATACATGGGGTTTATTAAAAATAGCCTAAATAATTTAATAATAAAATAAAAATCATATCTTCCTATTTTTAGCCTTTTACCAAGTCAACAAATTTTGATAACTCCTTGGCTTTCTCCATCTTTTTGATTTGACCACAATTTAATGATTGTCTTTCAATTTGGCCCTTTTTTAACTTGTTTCTAACTGATTGCATCCTTTGGCTTTGGTTATTATTTTTTTGGGGCCCAAGCCAAAATTTGCCTATTACAGCTGCCCCTCTTTACTCATTGTCGTGTAACGAGAATGGAGCAAAGACTATAAAATGGCCAATTTTGCCTAGGCCTGCTGAGTCTCGGCGCTTCCTTTCTTCCTCTTCAAGTAACCTCGCTTTAACCCACTGCATCTTCAGGGGTATAGGAATTTTTGTTTCGATCTGCTCGACACTGCTTAGGGAGATATGATTTGTAATCTTCATCCTGCTCCACTGCTGTTCAGGGAGATAAAATTTGCAACCTTCAGCCTATTACCCTACTATTAAGGCTCACTGTCCTCGATCTGCTCCACTTCTGCTTAGGGAGATAAGATCTGTAACTCAGCCTGTTACCCTCTACTTAGGGGGTTAAGGCTCACTATCCTTGATCTGATCCACTACTATTTAGGGATAAGATCTGTATTTTCATCCTGTTACCCTACTGCTTAGGGGGTTAAGGCTCGTTGTCTTTGATCTCCTCCACTACTGTTTAGGGATAAGATCTGTATTTTCCAGCCTATTACCCTACTGCTTAGGGGGTTAAGCCTCACCATCTTCGATCTGCTGCACTACTATTTAGGGATAAAATCTGTATTTTCTAGCCTGTTACCCTACTGCTTAGGGGTTAAGGCTCGCTGTCTTTGATCTGCTCCACTACTGTTTAGGGATAAGATCTATATTTTCCAGCCTGTTACCCTACTGCTTAGGGGGTTAAGGCTTGCTATCTTCGATCTGCTCCACTACTGTTTAGGGATAAGATCTGTATTTCCAGCCTATTACCCTACTGCTTAGGGGTTAAGGCTCGCTGTCTTCGATATGTTCCACTACTGTTTAGGGATAAGATCTATATTTTTAGCCTGTTACCCTACTGCTTAGGGGGTTAAGGCTCGCTGTCTTCGATCTGTTTCACTACTGTTTAGGGATAAGATCTATATTTTTAGCCTATTACCTTACTACTTAGGGGGTTAAGGCTCGTATCTTTAGCCTTTTCTCTTGCTACATCAAAGAGATAAGGCCAGTGGCTAAAATCTACTACATAGCCGATAAATGGAGATAAGACTCACCATTTTCAATCTGCTCCATAGCCGATACATGGAAATAAGATCTTTAATTTTCAGCCTGTTACCCTACTACTTAGGGGGTTAAGGCTTGTGAATTCACTGATGCCACTGCACTGTTCTCTGAGGAACATGATTTGTAAAATCAGTTTCATGTATTTATGCTTATGCCCAAATAACTAGGATGCTATGATCAAGATGAATCAAATGCTCCTAACTAGATGTGATGCTTATGTCAAATAATTAGGATGCTATGATCAAAATGAATCATATGCTCCTAACTAGATGTGTTATTATATGAATGCAGAAATGTCATGAGAATGATTTTTAAAATCTTAAAGTGTCATCACTTATTATCCATCAGAGTTTTATCACTGTCGTATTATGCTGTCTTCTTGCTCAACTAGCATTTCCAACGAAAACCCACAAAACAACCTATTTTGCTTAACTGGCTTGCCTCACTGTAGTTTCAAAGTCTCTTCCACTATACCTTCTAGGACGTAAAGTTTATACTTCCTATTGCAACTTCAAGGGAATAGTCATTTGATTTCTTCTATCCATCCTGCTGCAACACAGAGGTATAGGATTTGCATCATCTTCAATCAATTTGATCTAATACACCATTCCCTGGGTGTAATGAACAGATGTATATGCCTGATATCAGCATGCATACAAAATACCAGTTTCTTTTTCTCGAGAATAATCCCATTGCTTGTTCTTTTCCAAGATTATAACACCAATGTAATTTCCTTTTTGCTCAACCAATGTCTATGACAGAAAACCTAAGGAGATAATTTCAATTTGGGATTAAATATTTCCAACCCTTAAGCTTGGTGAGTTTTAAACAATAGTCTCATTTCAGGCTCCTGTATTATTTAGATACTTCCGGAGTAATATGCGAAACTCCTTTTATGAAAATATTATTAGTCCACTAATTATTACTTCAATGCAAAATGCTTGAAAAACATCATAACAATAGATAAGAGAGAAAATAACTGGGAGCATAGCTCAAAAGATAGCAAACGTAATAAGAAGGAAATTTATTGAGACGTATCAAAGATAGCAAATTTAAAATAGGCAAAATGGAAAACTAGATGCCCCAGATATTGCAACTTGAGCTTCTTTGTACCAACTTCTTGAGGACTATTTTGAGCTCAATTTGTGTTTAAGGAATCCGGAGTACTTTGTCGATGCCCCAAGACGTAGCATACTTCTTCATTGTTAATTCAAACATAGCAAGACTATTGTATGCCCCATTTTGATCCAAATTTGAGCTGCCCTTTTCAGATTTTCAACTCAAATCCCCTTTGGTCTCAAGGCGCCCTTTGCAGGTTTTCACTTTGGCCTCTCCTGTTTCTTTTTCTTTTCTTTTGTGTTTTTTTTAAGTGTTAATTGTGACTGAATCTGAGTTCACCAAATTGGGCAAGTCCTTGCCATCTATCTCGAAAAATATCAATGCTCCTCCAAAACAGGTCTTCTTTACTACATAAGGTTCTTTCTAGTTTGGCATCCACTTTTCTCTAAATTCCTTTTGTATAGAAAGGATCTTCTTCAATGTCAGGTCTCCAATTCTCTAGGATGAACCCTACTTTTTTTGCAAGCCTGCATCATTTGACCGTGACGGATATCCTTCAAGTTCGACTGATCCTATTGGGATTGGATCCATTCTATCTCATCCAACCTTTAGTTCTGGCAAGACTTGGAGAAAAGAAATAATGGACAAAACGCTTCTAAAACTAATGAGAAAGGCGTTGCCCTGATAGAGGTCTTAGCTGAAGTTTGATAAGAATAGAGAGTAAATGGTAACGTCTTTATGTCAATCTTTACAAGTCTCAGTCACCTTCCACAATCTTTTTTGTTGTTTTTGTTTTTGTTTTTATTTTTTCTTTCTTTTTTGTTTCTTTCTTTTTGGCTGCCTTTGTTGCACTGTGATATGGTGTCTGATCTTTGAACATACTGCAATCTTTTGACATTGTGCAGTTGTATTAGACATGATCTTTTCTGATGTTACCTGTCGGTACCCCTTTTTTATGACTATCGACCTTGTAACATTAGCATATGAAACGACCTTCACCCTCTTCGTGAAGATATCAACGACTACCAAGATGAGTCGGTGTATATTAGACAAGAATGTCTTGATAACATCCATGCCCCACATATAGAAAATCTGTGAAGAAATGGAGATGGCACATAAATCTTGTCTTCCTCCATTTGGCATTTAGGGCATAACTGATACAATCCCCTTCCATGGTGGATCAGCAGTAACTGAACCTAATGATTAATATGGCTAACGTAAAACCCTTAGTATGTGTCTTTTGAGCACCCTATAGCATCCTTACGTTTTAATAGCCTAGGCATATCTTGATGTGATCGTGAGAAAACATCTTTGAATTGGGAATAACCCAATGATGTCTTACTTTGTCTTTGTGGTGAGCTAGGCTTCGACCTTCACCTCTTTCCTAGGCTCGCAATGTCTACTGACCCTTTGTAGTGTAGGATATGTTTTTCATCCTGTTCTACCATTCTTAACAAATCAGGATATAGGCTACAATCTCTTGTCATCTTCAAAGTCTTGAGATCCGCTTAAACACATATCTTACCCCAAAAGGGAGTCAATTACAGCATTGCTCATATCGTTGATATATGGGGATCTATTGTAGGTACAAAGGCTTATTTCCAAAGAATAAATGATTCTAAGGATGATTATTTGTATGATATGACCACGAATGAAGAATAAAAGAATATTTAAAATACAGTCCAAAAAACAAAAGAATGTATACTATGAAATGGAAAAAATGAAAGTATATTTGCTTAACAAGATGCATTTTATTGAAATAAAAAATTCTGGACACAAGCCTATGTCACAAAAGGATTCTTATTGCCTCTAGGCTTAAAGCAACAAGCGTGTTTTGAATATCACTCTAGATTAGCTCTAAAAATACAAGGATCTCTTCCACAATCCCATTGTTCAAAACACTCCCAAGTATGCAAGGATTTGGAAACTTTTATTCCCCGATTCTCTCTTCAGATATGTCATTCAGATTCCTTGATATTCCTTCCCCATATTCTTGACTGTCATGTTTACCCCATTATCTATATGATTGGGTAACGAATTTCCTATGCCAGGTGCATCATCGAATTTCACAACGCCCACGTCGATGAGTCTTTCAACTAGCCTTTTGAAAGAAAGGTAATTCTCTATCGAGTGTCCCACTGTTCCCGCATGGTATTCACATTGAGTACCTGCATCGTACCATTTGGGATATGGGGGTTGCAATAGCTTTAAGTAGACAGGGGATACAACGTGTACATCAAATAAACTTTTGTACAACTCTCGGTATGTTATTGGAATAGGAGTAAACCGGAGCTTCTCTGTGCTTTGTTTTGTATTGGGCTCCTATCTTGGTGAAGCTTGCTGACCCATGGCCACTACCTTCAGTTGGTTTACTGTAATTGGTTTTGCATAACTCAAGCTCACATTGCTAACTTCATCTTCTCTCTTCTTCAAGGCCGACCTCCTGGTACTTTCCCCAGCCTCTATCTTTCCGACCTTATCACATTTTCTATCATCTCACCAGACATCACTATGTCTGCGAAACTCCTAGTTGTGTTTCCCAGCATGTGATTAATAAAAGGTGCCTTCAAAGTATTAATGAAAAGTATAGTTGTCTCTTTTTCCAACAGCGGCGGTTGAACTTGTGTAGCGACTTCTCGCCACCTCTGGGCATACTGCCTGAAACTATTTTATATACTTTAGATCACTTTTATAATCATCCTCATTTTAAAAAACCTCTCAAAATAAGGAAATATTTCGTGTTTGAAAATTCAAGAAATCGTGCCCTACCGTGCTGGGTTTCGATTTTTCATTCGACTGAATAGCTGAATAACTTTTGAAATTTCGTCCATGTTTTCTTAAATTAAAATGAGGCAATATTTAGTCTTTGGAAATTTGAGAAATCGTGTCCAATCGTGCTGGGTTTCGACTTACCGTTTGACCAGATAGCCAAATATCCTTTTGAAATTTCAAATGCATGAGTTATGGAAATTATAAGATGATCTCATATTGAGGGTTTGAAATGTTGTGTCCTATTGTGCTAGATATGATATTGTATTCCTTCTAAGCAAGAGAATCTCAATATCCAATTCAAGTTATCCAAACGTTTTAAAGGAATTGTATTTTAAAATCTTTTTCAAATTTTCAACATTAGGACGTTAATTGATCAATACAGTACCAATTTTGGACGTTGCGAGGGTGCTAATCCTTCCTCGCACTTAACTGAGTCCCGAATTCGTTTTCTAGTTTTTCATAGACCAAAAACGTTGTTTTAATAAACCGAAATATTTTATTAAAATGATCAATCACAAGGTGACCTGATCACACCTAAACAAAAAGGATTGGTGGCGACTCTATTTTCGTTTTAAAGTCGACCTCTATTTTTCAAAATAAAAATGATTTCGACAACTTTTTTATATTTGTTTGTTTGTAATATAAGACTCAAACTTATAATTTTTCTCTTTTTCCTCTTATTGTTTCTTTCCTGAAAAAAATAATAAAAGAAAATGAAATAAAAAACCTAAACACATAAAAACACTTGTGGATAATGACATGATGATATGCCATATGTTAACATGCCAATTGAACAGGGAAAATAAACACAACAAAAAATGTAAACTATAACGATGAAACATAAACATATCAAACAATTTCAATGAAACAAATAGATGCAGAAAAATGGAATCAACCACCATTGCACACTGAAAATTAACATGTAACAAAATTTGACTAAACATATAATCAACCCAAAAAAAATACAAAACAATAAACGCAAATAGTACATTAAATTAAATAAGCGAGCAAAAGAGCGACTCTTTTTTTTTTGAAGAAAAAACATATGGTTAATCTTTATGGACCTTATGGATGAATTTGAACGTTAAAAACCATGTCCCAAATCAACCTGGGTTTTTACTGTTAACATCAATTAACCTCGATTGTCAACTTCTTTTCCTTAATTTACCAAAAAAAAACTTTCACTTCATTATTTTCCTATGAAACAAACAATAAGGAAAACAAAAAAGAGAAAACTTACAAGTTTTAACCTTATATTGCAAATAAATAAAAAATATTTTAGACTAATTACAAAAAGGTTATTAAATTTGATCAAAAGTAAAATATATATATATATATATATATCATGTCGGCAATCTATTAGTGGATTAATAGAATTTTTAACTATAGTGATTAATTCAAACAATAATATTAATTAGAGCAATTAAATTGATAAAAAATTTAGAGCGATCAAAATAAAAATAATACTATTTATAATGATTTACCATGTAATTTACCTATATCTTAAAAATAAATAATAAAAAAATATTGTAACTTAAAAAAAATTGATTAACACATTAAATTTCCTGTATCATTTCCAGTTCTAGCT
Source organism: Gossypium hirsutum (assembly GCF_007990345.1). NCBI lineage: Eukaryota > Viridiplantae > Streptophyta > Magnoliopsida > Malvales > Malvaceae > Gossypium > Gossypium hirsutum. The sequence goes on from NC_053434.1 coordinate 51,047,191, forward strand.
TAGCTTAGCTTTGCTTTTGGTTTTGGCTTTGCTTGGCTGCAAACTTTGATGTGGATTAATGTGACTACTGTGGAAAACGACTTTGCCTTATTGCGGAAAAGGGTCCACCATCACATGCATGCTTTTCTTCCGATACCTACACCGCACTGCATAAATCTATAATATATATTATATAGCGTACGATTTGTATGTAACATTTAAGTAAAAGATAAAATAGCAACAAAGGTGAGATGAGATGAGATGTGATGAACCGAAACTTAGTGGCATTATTATGCAGTAGCTGCGCCCCCAGTCTAGTGTGGGACACTGAGGACTATTAAGCTGCAAATTTTTGCTGCTCCGTCAGAACTGCATACTACTGCACTACCTGCTTGTTTGCTACAAGACAAACAACAACCTGCCAAATCCCTCCTTTGGTTTGGTTTGGAGTTCTTCATATTTACTAAAAATTAAAATGTTCTCCTTGTAAATCATATGATATTTAATTTCGGTTTTAAATATATTTTTAGTCATGGCGAGAAGATGAAATTAGTTTGGGGGGTGGGGAAGCCAAGGACAAAGCAACGCAAAATTACAAAAGCAGGTCCTGATGTTATGTTTGTAGAGAAAATTTTAAACAAATCTACTGCTTCATTTTACCAGCTATGGGGTGAAAAAAGAAAAGATAAACAAAAGAAAGTTTGCTTTTATTTCATATTCCAAACGGTGGGCCAAATGATCCTATTGGCTACGTGCATGGATGGTGTTTTTTCTTTTTAGCGTTATTAGTGTATGACGTGGACTCCATATTTGTTTATGACATCTGTGTTATGAGAGAAATAAAATATAACTACGAGTATTAAATTTATTCCAAGTTTGAGTTATTCGTTTAAATTCAAAGAATCATCTTTAAATTCAAAGATTCATCTAAAGATGGAAGAATTTGAAAAAAAAAAGTCAAAAAAAATAAAATTAGTCAAAAGTTTAAGCTCTTCTTCTATTCGAGTACTTTTTTTCTATTTGAACTGACCATGAGCACATATTTTTAGGCTTAAATTTGGTATGGTTATATATATACATAATATTTATTCAATATAATTTTTATATTTACAAAATTTAAGTCTATATTATTTACTTTCAATCTAGCCAAAACTTAAGGATGAAGCTAGAAGTTTATATTTGGGAGGGGGAATTAAATTATAAAATTTTAAAAGGGTTAAAGTATTATTTTAGAATTTTAAAGGGATTAAATTTAGATTTTTTTCATCTTAGGAGGGTACCAAAGTATATTTTTACCATTATGATACGTTACCTCAAACGATCAACCGAAATAGCTAAGAGGGGGTGAATTTACCTTTAAAAATTTTGTGGAAGCAAGGATAAGAAAATGAGACAATGAACACGACGATTTTAGAATGGTTCAGCCCTACCTACTCCACTACCTTAACTTTTCACCACCAAGAATTTTTCCAAATTCACTAATTTGATGAACCTTTGAGGACAAAGTTTAACCATATAACTCCCTTAGGATTTTGAAATTTTAAGACACAAACCCTCTCAAAAGAGCAAACAAATAAGGAAACAAAGAAATAATCCTAACAAAATTATAATGTTTGCAAATGAAGCACACACACAATAAAAATACTTGAGCTAAGAAAATACAATGAATGCTCACATGTATTTACAAGAGAAAGATGAAAAATTGAAGCACAAATAGTTGATATAATAAATTTCTTGATGTTTCTTGATAGCTCTTGATCTCTTGTAATATCTCTTATTATTCTAGAAGTTTTAGAAGTTGGTATTTATAGCCTTTCATTGATTTCCAACCGTTGGGGTTGTTGGGAAAATGAATTAAGCCATGGGAAGTGTAAAAACTAGAGAATTAATGACTACTGCAACAAAAGGTATCGATACATTTGAAGGAGGTATTTGAATGCCTAAATTCAATGATCGTTAAGCCTATAGTATCAATACAATAAAGAATGTATCGATACTTGCTATGAGGTATCAGTAACTTGGGGAGAGTATCGGTACTAGGGCAATTTTTCTTTAATTTTTAAAACATAGAACCTTAAAATGGTGTCGATACAAGGATAAGGTATCGAAACTATCAAAACTTTGTTACGGGTATCGATACTTTTGATTTTTGCTAAATTTTTGTAAACTTCGAAGCTTAAATTGGTATTGATACGAGACAAGGGTATCGATACTTGGGTTAGGGTATTAATACCCTATAGAAGGTATCAATACTTTAATCATTGGGAGTAGTTTTACACTTAACAAAAATGTTTGAAAAAATTGATTATCATTTTGAACAAGTTGAAAATATTTTCTAAGTGTTTGAAAGATAGGTTTTAAAATTTATCTCTTAGAAATATTTTGAAACATATTGTCACTTGAAATTTATCAAGTTTTATTCAAAAGCATTATTTTTTTTATATCTAAATATTTATCAAATAAAGTTTAGCTTAACATGATGCGATCTTCTAAATAAGGGAACCTGGATGGCATTGAAAGACTTTGATTCGATAAGGAAAGTTTTGTACAAAAAAATATGTCATTTTAAATAAGGAAAGTTTTCTCCAATTTCTAGCTATACCTGTAACACCCTGAACCCGAGGCCGTCGCCGGAGTCGAACACGAGGTGTTAACAGACTTCAAACCACTTAAAAAAAATTCCCAGACAAGCTGCCAATCTGCGTACTAGTCTCTTTAAAAATCATATCTTGAGTTATGAAACTCGAAATCCAGTTCCGTAAATTTTCCCTGAAACTAGACTCATATGCCCATCCACATATTTTTTCTAGAATTTTTGGTTGGGCCAATTAGTACAGTTTATTAGTCAAAGTCTCCCATGTTACAGGGATCGACTACACTGACCTTTGCGCATTACGACTTGGATATCTCCCTGTACAGGGCTTCATTACTGATGTCGTTTGTTTCTATAGAAACTAGACTCGAAGGGGAATCTATGCACATATGGCATGACTTCTAATTATCTCTGGTTAATTTATAATGAATTTCCAAAGTCGGAACAGGGAATCCAGAAATCGCTCTGGCCCTGTTTCACAAGAGTTTAATTATCTCCTAACATACAGCTCATATGGTCGTTTCGTTTCTTCTATATGAAAATAGACTCATCGAGATTCGATTACATAATTTATTCATTAATTAATTCCACTCCTACTATTTTTAGTGATTTTTCAATCTCACGTCACTGCTGCTGCCAGCATCTGTTACTAAAGCAACTATGCCTATTTCGTGATTTCTCCTTGATCTAACTAGTAATTCATCATACATATCACAAATTATGATCATGACTAGCCATGCCAAGGGCTAATCATTGTCAAACATCTCCCTACTACACTATTGCCATATCATGAATTTTGACACCAAAAATAATCAACCATGACATATGGCATAAAAATCGAATTTCCAAGACTTACGACCTAACATTTTAGAACCAAATCCAACCGAACATTTATGCCATTTTCGCATGGCTAAAAGTTTACATACCAAATTTCAACAAAACATATTAGCCTATACATGCTGAAATGTTCTCCTAGACCAACTAAAAAGAAGATACCAAAGGTTGCTAGCCGGTGTGATGACTTCGATGACGGCCCGATCACGCAAAAAGAGACGAGTCCAAGAAACCTAAAATAGGTGACAAGGAAACACCGAGTGAGTATATAACTCAGTAAGTCATAAGCAATGCACCACCATCCATTAATAACATTATCACAAGAGGAAACAAAATGGAACGAGGCTAGTTACTCCATCCATACCGAACCATACCATAGTTCCTTAGACCTATCGGTTCAATCTCATACCAAGTCATGCATTCACATTCCATATACTAATCAATAGGATATTTGAGGCATTTTCATACATCATTGTATTTTCGTTACAATCATACAACTAAACGACCTTTCACCTATTCCACGATAAATCTTATGTACGTGACTTCAATTATAATTGTCACATAGGTTCAAACTTACCAAGCTCAACTCCAAATATAAACATAGTGCCTATTAGCCATGAACTCAAGGTACTTACCCGATCCGCTGTCCGTGATCAACTCAATAATGTCGCACACTTAGTGTCCATAGTGATTCAAAAGTATATATTAAGTCTGCACACTCAGTGCTATATAATCAACTCGCACACTTAGTGCTATATAATCAAACTCGCACACTTAGTGCTATATAATCAAACTCGCACACTTAGTGCTGTAAAATTTAAACCCGCACACTTAGTGCCAATCTCATGATCATAAATGTTTATACCCGCACACTTAGTGCCGAGATCAACAACTCAATACATCTCACCTCTTTTCTTTTCATTCAACACTTTCATCACCACATGCATACATGTATATATATATTTATCATTCCATTCAGCATCATTACATAGACGTTATGGCCATTTAAATTAATACAAACTATATGCTTAATGACTTACTTTGTGTTGGGTAAGACGGTTCCAACTCGGCTACTCGATGATCTTTTCTTTGCTTTTGCTTGATTCTCCTCCTTTAACTCCTTGAGCTTAATCAATAAATCAACTAGTTTAACCATCTTGCTAAACATTCATAATTCAATTACACATGCATATGTATGTCTGTATATTCGGCAACCATCCTCACTAATTACCCATTTAGTCGATTATACACATAATTAAAGGTAACATCTCGAATGGGCATACTTATGTATATATATATGTATATATATATACTTCGGAATGGGCATCACAATTAGATTTAACACCACCTTTATACTCAATTAGATGGCCGAATGCATGTATATATGCACAATGTCAACTATAACATCATTTAAACACCTAATTTCATCTCATGAACACTCGACCCATTTTTACCCCATATGGCCGAATGTGTAAGATTACATTCAACACCACCGATGTACTTAATTAGGTGGCCAAATATACCAAGTTAGACTTGACATTATACGTCACAAGAACTCTAATTTAATTTGTCAATTGCTTGGCCAAGAACTCACAAGTGCCTTATCTACAACCTATTCGGCCTTACTACTTAAACTTAGCCTTTCATACACTTATCTCTATTGTTTTAGAAGGCCGAATCCTTATGTGTTCCAACATCTAGCTTACTCAATTCAACACATCAAAACGACATTTAGGCCGATTTTGCTAGCACACAAGCCTTTGACCGAATGTCCTTGACCTCTAGTCACCTAAATTTTTATTCTTTAAAACTCATCCAACTCATATTTTTCATTGACAACCTCCTTAACTTCAATTTATTCACATCTTTAATCATGCTACATTCGACCATTATTTAACAATAATTCATGTATCCTTTTTATTAAACACTCAAAATCAACCATCTTCATACCTCATCACCAAAGACATCAAAATGCCAACCAAGAATGTAACATTCATGGCCGAATATCATCTCCATCAATTAACAAAATTTAAACCATGGCTAGGTAGATTTCAAACTTACAACTTAAAATATACATGAATCTCAAAGAATAATATCAAACATACCTCAATCTAGTTACATGCATGGCCAAACTTCTTAAAAACTTTTCCCCTAGGCACCGAATATTCAAGAGCTTCTTAATCAACTTAAAGGTGACCAAATGCCTTAACTTCAATTTCTTCTTTTTCTTTTCAATTCGGCCAAGAAGAACCAAAGAACACAACTTGTTTTTTCTTTCTTCCTTAGAACATTCGGCCAAGGGAAATGAAGAAAGATGGACATTTTTTTTTGTTTTTTCTTTCTAGTTTCGGCCAAATGGGGGGGGGAACAACCACACACTTTTTTTTTTGTTTTCATCATATTCGCTTTCATTATTTTATGCCCATGCTCCTTATTTTATCATACTTCCCATGAAACACTAACTCAACATGTTTATGACATGTTCTTGCCCATCACACTTGGTCTACCATGCTTGTCATGGCCGGCCACTACTAATTAGGGGGGAAATTGACATGCAAGTCCCCCTTTTTATTTCATGCACTAATAGATCCTTATGCTTTGACCTATCACATTTCAAAATTTTCTCACATAAGTCCTATTTACTAAAATTCACCTACAATTAAACAAAATTCAAACACGAAATTTTCACACATGCACATGTACATATAATGAGCATCAATTATGACGGTTAATTATTTTTATGACTCGGTTTAGCGGTCTCGAAACCACTTCCCGACTAGGGTCAATTTTGGGCTGTCACAATACCTCAAGTTGCAACTGGCATTGTAGTCAGAAGACAAAACTAACTCTAACAATATCCATTTTGGCAATTTCTAAACAAAACCTTTAATATTTAAACAAAATGTATTAACCATCGAATCAGTCATCTTCAATCCATGCACTTAACTATAATTTGATCCTTACAATTAATCCATCATTGTTATTTGGAATTTTGGTATGTGAAAGCTACTTGAGCATATTGTAATGGTGTTTACATTAATGTTTTGGTAATGAGAAAAATGGGAATAGTGGAGAGGAAGAATCCAAGCCAAGGAAAAAAGGGATTTATGTGTTGAGAAGAGAAAAGAGAATCGTGAATTAGATTTTTGTTCATCTAAGATGTAGTACCCATGGATTTTTAAGCTTTCCTTAAATGAATTGGTTATGATTTAAGTAAATAAATAGTTGAAGTGAATATGTATTTAAAACTAGAAAACAATACCTTAAAATGTTGAATTAGCTAGTACTTTAAATATCGGTATTATTAATAATAAGAAATGGCTTCAACTAAATGTAATGAGTTAAGAAAGTTCTATGAGACCCTTAATGTCATGATATCATGGGAGAAATGATGAAATAAATAAAATGTGATTAATTGCAAAAAAAAAAAAGAGAGAGAGAGTAAATTATAATAATACATTGTAACCAAGAGAAATAGCTATAAAAGTGGAAATTGAAGTAATGAAAAGGAAATGCCTATTTTAAAATATACTAATGTGACTATTATGATATAAACATTAAATATGTTGTAAAATGGTATAAATGAAAATCAATAAAAAGCTCATTAAGAAATGATATGTGTATATGCATATGTTCATGAGAATTGTAATATGATATTGATATTATATGAATTTTAAGATGCTTAACTGATTAAATAAGTGAATTGCGCTACTAAGCTTAATTGAATAGTTAGGATACAATTGGCATGCATAGGGATTGGTGTGCATACTTTGGAATGATGATGTGATGCCTTATAACATGACACTTATTTGAACTATGGGCCTATATATGTGTGTATATGTGGATTAAGGTTGGATGCACTAAATGTGCAATATATGAGGAGTTTGATTGGAATCCTGAGTGTCAAATAGTAATATTTTACTTAGGTTTACTATGGATTACATACTTGAATTATGAAAGAAAGATAAGTAAAGAGAGTATGTATTGTAATAAGGAAGACAAAAGATAAAGTGGCTTGGTTAAAGGTGAAACCAACATGTAATAGATTATATATTAGATCATGAATGATTGAATAATGAGAATGTGAAATTAAGGCTTGACATTAAATTCTTATGTGTAAATAAGTAAGTGAATAAATGAAATGGAAATTGTAAAAAGATATAAAGAGAAGTTATGAAGACAAAATGAATTAACATGTGCATAATTAAGAGAATGAATTAAAGATTGAATGACTTAAGTGATGGTCACCACGTGAACAATGATTAATATGTTATAATGACTTCGATGTGTAAAGTGAATAGATGAAGTGAAATTTGGAAAAATGACTTAATTAGTGAACTTATGAAGTTGTTTGATAAGTAGTTAAGTAAATAGGATAACCTAAAACCATCTATGTAACACCCTTTACTCGACTTGACTGCCGGATCTAAACTATAGGATGCCACATCTGTTGCAGAAGCAACTACTAACATTTAACATTCAAATCAAGGAATAATACATGCAGGCATAAGCTTTTAAAACCATAGACATGATATATAATATTTCTTGGGTCTTATGCAAGCCTACGTATGCTCTAAAGTTAGCCCGAGATTGAGCAAGGAAAAATTTGTAAAATTTTCAAAACTTCAGGTCGACGTCATGACGTGAGGGAGTTCCTTATCGTGATATGACATACTGACTTGGCTTCTTTATGATGACGAGGTTCGTCATCACATTGTGGCTTTAGGTCTAGAGCTCGCCACGATGACCATCACTTGATGTCACGACATGGATTTTATTTTTGGTACTAATTTGGCCATTTGGTACCTATTCCATGGTTAACTCACACAATTTATTCATTTTGTGCACAATACACAACTTTACCTGCACAAAGTCACTTTAATTTCATACTCAGACATGTCCCAATAATCACATTCATCATCAATTCAACTTATAGTATCTACATGGCCTTTAAACATATCATTCCTTTATCAAAGTACGCATATCAAACCATTTACCATTTCTATCATTATCAATTCACATCCAATATTACCATTTCAAATGCCATAATCACAACTCAAACCATTTACCAAAAACATACCAACTCAACAAGCATTACCATTAGGCAAAGTCATACATAAAATAGATTTTAAGCTAAGGTATCATTCAAGGTTAACCAAATACATAACACCTATATGCATGCCACAAAACTGAGCTTAAAATGATTGAAAGGCTACCTAATCAATAACAGGATAGTATGAGTTTCTTAATGATCTGCTTGACACATTCTACAAGTTGGTAACCTACAGGGAAAGAGAAAATAACGAGGTAAGCATATCAAATGCTTACTAAGTTCATAGGCATTAAACATTACCTCAATTTACAATTTAATACAATAAACTGCTAGCTTGACAGGTTTTCCTAAACATGACAATCACATATGAACAAGGTGAGTTCAATATATAACCATATCATATAGTAATTCATATATATATAGCATTCCAATTAGCTTATAATCAACATTTCAATACAATTCACATAATCAGTCAGCATTTAATCAATTCAATATCAAATTCGTATCCTTTTCCGAATCAAATTGATTAATTTGTCACATTCTTATATTAGTCCTCTGAACTTGTATATCTTGTTTGCATAATCTTTTGATATTATCAAAATTCATATATTATTACTCTTCTTTCAAGCATTATTTCATGATATAAATTCAATTGATAAACCATTATCAAATTTACATTTTATACCTCTATTAATCTGACTCGAACTCAAATTGATACACGGATCCAACCAACACACCAAATTTGGCACCTAGTGCCTCATAGGAAAATTTGAAGTATATACATTGCGCTCAGCACTCATCAGTATAACCAAATTATAAGTTGTGCCCAATATTCATCAACATGTAGTCAAAGCAACCCATACTCAATCTATCTTATGGCATGTCAATTATATCCTTCTCTACCCAAATAGTTAATAGGATAACAATTTATTCAATCATCATTTTGTTCTATTTGCATCTCATCAATTCAATTCATTGTTCAAACTATCAATTCATCACATGGTGAATTATATTTCAACCCAATTCAAAGTTAATTCCATAATTTCATCAAACTTCACTATTTTCAATTCTATTCAACTAATCAATCTCAAATTGTAATTCATCATATTTAATTAATCAACCAATTTATCATTTATTTATGATTTACTCCATGATCACCTTTTGTACCAAATTGCAAACACTTCAAAGTATTATCAAACATACACAAAATAATAATTCAAATATATAAAAATTTAAATACAATTTATACCATATGAACTTAACTGAAAAACTTTGCAATTAAGTTGGAACTTCAAGGACTATTCAACAATTTTGACTTTTCCCTGATTATTAATTTGATGCAATTTTTTATCTATACAATTATTCAATTCAATTTATCAATTTCAAACATTTTATAACATCGTATTATAAGTATGAACCGGATCAATTTTCATTTTTTGAATGCCTCCAAAGTTATAAACTTTATTCAATTTAGTCTCTGAAATCGAAATTGCAATATCTTTCAAATTTGAGCTTCAGTTTCAAAACCAATCTAAATTACATCCTTCTATGACCCTCTAATATCTATAATTATAGGATTTTCACAACAATTTCAAAATTTAAACACTTTAGTCCTTATGTTTAAAAACTAGCAATTAAACTTTACAATCTGGTCCTTTTTTACTTCTGAGCTTAAAATCTAACAAGTTACTACCAATTTCTTCAATGATTCATCAATGAAAACTTTTAGCAACTTTATCTATTTTAAAAGTTGGTACATGGGCTATCTAAATCAAGCTTCCACGACCTCAAAAACATAAAATTTATAAGAAAATGGCTTGAAATTAACTTACAATTAAGGACCGAAAGCTTGAGCTTAAGAAAATTGGCTTCCCTAAGTTTCATAGCGATGTACTTTTAAAAATTTTTCAATTTAGTCCTTATACCTTAATTAGCTACCAATTTGACAAAATTAAGGGACTAAACTTTAATAATAACCTCGTAAATATTCACAAGATAGGCTTTTACAACTTTTACAATTTAGTTCTTATACCTTAATTACCTTAATTGTAAAACTTGAACATCGAAAATGGGGTTCTAAAATCTTCATTTTCGACACCACTAAAAAATAGGTTTTTACAATCTATTCATAAGATAATGACCATGAGCTTAAATAAATGCTAAGTAGGGAATCCTTATGTACTTACTAAGCTCATCGAGCTTAACGCGTTAGTTTTTTAAAACATGTAAGTGGAAGACTTGTTCAAGAAAACAAGAGGGAATTGGATACATCTATTGTATCACATCACACCTTCTAAGGAATTCAACATCAAATACTTTGTCTAATGTAAGGAATCTAAAGTGGCATATACATAGATTGTGTGTATGTATAGTTGGTAATTTTTTAAGTGTTTTATCAAGTTCTTTGTAAATGATATTTGATTTAAACACATGGTGTTTTAACAGTTATTTAAAGTTCTTTAAGGTTTTAATAGGTTTATTGTGGTTGGTTTTGATAGGTGGACATTTAGGGATGTTTTGAGGTGTTTTTAGTCAATTTTGAGGTCTATTGCATGCAGTCCCAAAACAAGGCCTTTTTGGTCTCAAGATAAGAAAACAACCAACTTGTTACAATTTTGTGTCAATGTCTCGAGACATGGGGTGCATGTCTCAAGACATGCTTCCCAACACTATAAAACTTATGTTCTTGTACTCCAAAATGACTCCAAATGATGCCTAAATGTTCTAATTTAGTAATGAGACTTCGAGAATGGTCTAAATTGACCTATAAGACCTAAAAATTTATATTTTAAGTCGTTTGAGTGGCCAAAAGTCATTTTTATGTTATTTCCATGTCCAAGCCATTGAGACATGATTAAATATAACTTTAAAATGTGTTTTAAATTTTTGAAAATGTTGAAATGGTTCTACTGGAATTTCATTGAAGTGGTTAAATGACGATTTTGTTGAAAGAGAGACTGTGTAAGTGCAAAGTATGTGATAATTTCACATCACTTACCTGAGTTAGTTGTTGGATTGGGTAAGGGTGTTACATCCAAGTTAGGTTTCTTGAAGTTTTAGATCTTGAAAAAAATATCTTGGTGTCCCTTTTTTCACAAGAAAGTTAACAAAGATACATACAAATTCATCACTTATAAGGTCCCAAACCAATTGAATGGCTAGGATGCGAAGCTTTTATCAATGGTTGGGCGGATAAATTTGGTTAAATAGGTCACTCTCCATTCATAAATATTTTATGTAGTCCGCCATGGTTCCTAGTAATGGCTATAATGAAATTGAAAAGATTTTAAAATGCTTTGCTTGAGGGCTTCTAATGAGAAAATAATACTAGTTCTTGTTTGCTAAGATCAATTCTACCAACCAATGTAAAATGAAGGGTTGGGAATAAGAAGACTAAAGGATTAGAACCATTCCTTCCTAATCAAATTGGGGTTCAATGTCATCATGAACATGGATGCCGTTTGGGTCCAAGTCCTTAGGAAAAAATATATAATGGTATAGGATTTCCTTTATCCAAAAATCGTGAAAAATTCTCCTTCATATAGAAATATCTATAAAAAAAATTGGTCAAATCTTTGTGATAACATTTGTTGGTCGATTGGTGATGGCAGAAGAGTGCAGTTCTAGAAAGACATTTGGATATAAGAGTTGGATACATTAAAGGATTATTCTTACATGTCCAATCAATTGATGTAGATTGTTATGCTAGGGAGATGGTTGACAAACAGAGTATTTGGACATGGGAGGCTTTGAGGGATAAGCTACCAGACATTGTGTTATCTTTTATTGTTTGTAGTATGTTGCCTTATGATAATGCAATTGTTGACACTTATTTTTGGCATGGATCTATGATTGGTTAAAGCTTAGTAGTTAATGCTCATAAACAAATTACATAAAATTATTAGAACCTAATAGATGATCGGTGGATGGTTGCTTGGAAATTGAATAGCCGTCAAAGAGAGAGACAATTCATATATTTTTTTCCTACAATAAACTCCTCATCGATGAAGAGAGATTTAAGAGAGCCTTTACTAACGATAAAATTGTCATATATGTGGAGGAATACTTGAACCCACATTTTATGTTCTTTGTGATTATGTAATAGATAAATCTTTAAGAGATTAATTTATCCTAAATACTGAAACATGTTCTATTCTTACACTCTTAACTTATATATTCTTGATAATGTTCAAAATCATGGTGACCTGCATATTGACAAGGTTGATTAGGGTGCCATGTTTGGTGTTATTTTTTGGAACCTTTGGAAATGACTCAATCTTGTCGTTTTTAGTTCTAAAATTTAGTTCTTTTGATATCACTATGAACAGTCTCTCTTCAACTAAGAATGTTAATACTCATCAAGGATTGTCTTTTGCAAACCATACATACATGAGAGTTCCCTGGATCAAGCTACAAGAAAACAAGATTAATATAAAATAGAGCAAAATAAGTTTTATGTAATTTTATGTAATTTGTTTATGTAAAAGAGCAACTAAAGGAATTCAACAAAAAAGGAGCAAAATGAGCTGAATTGCTTCTAAAATGGCCGAATGGGTTGCTCTTAAAGCTTTGTTAAACTCCCCTCGAGTTTTCTAAAAATATCATGTCAATCCCTCCTTTCTCTCATGCATGGCCGGCCACCTTGAAATAAGGAAGGATGGTGATGGCTTTACTAAAAATAGTTAGTCCGAGCTTGTTTCAAGGGAGGGAGTTGAATTGTCACTTGAGGAATTTTTTGGGCTATTTTGTGATTTTTTTACAAATTCCAAGGAGTCTAATTTAATTAATTTATGGAAAATTGAGATGCCCATAGTCGAATTTGGGCTCTTTCCTCCTAAATGGACGATTTGAGCTTCAAATTAAGCAGTAGATTTGCCTACTTTAGTGACCCAATTACGAGCTGGGTCAAGTTTGTCTGTGATCCAAAAAAAATAATTATTTGGATGTTCAAAGGTGATTAATTATCAGCCCTCCTCTGCATGGTGAGTGTTATAAGGATGCTACAACATTTAATCGTCAAAAGATGAGCTTCAAAACTGCCTTTTCTCCTTTTGCACCAAACTGCTTCAAATTTGGCAAAAATGTCTAAGTTTAGCATATAAATAATTAAAAATTGAAATTTGTTCCTAATTTTTTCCATATTAGTTATTTTTTAATAAAATTACAAAATTTGCTATCGAAACACTAATAATTTACATGAATTACTAATCAAATTGTCCTAAAAGAGTCTATATAATTTAGAGTTATCACACAACAGCTAAAGTAATTCTATGAGATGTAGATGGCACTTGGCTAAAGGGATTTCATTGCCACATTGGTGCTTTCTTAGTAATCCAAGTGAAGCTTTGGGCTTTGTTTGACAGGCTATAGTTGGCATGGAATCTAAGCTACAAAAAATTAATGGTTAAGAGTGATAATATAACCATTGTATACGTGTTTAATGAGAACTTGGAGAATGAATGAAACTTCTATGTGGTAAGAAAGATCAATGAGCTTGTAACGCCCCAATTTTCGGGTTTTCTATGTTTCTGTGATTTTTAAAATTTGTGTGTGTTCTGGTTGGTTAATATATATATTTTAGTAGGTTAGTGGGCCTTTGGAAGGCCCAAACTTAAGTTAAATCCGTGGTAGTCTTCGGAATTTTAATTTTATGAACAGGTGATGCAATTGGCGTTTGGGCTTTTAAGAGTAAAGGGGTAAAAGATGACACAAAAAGGAGTGTGGTGTAGGGGCAAGGTGGCGCCACTTAGGGGACAAGGAAGTAACGCCATAGAGGAAGCAAGGGGTCCAAGGTTCAAGTCTTGGCTCTTGCAATATATTTTGGTTTTTCTTTTCAATAAATCTGGAAGCAAGTAGGTGCACTTTAATGTTTAATGTGTTGGATTTATGACACAAATGAGTTGATGGCCTAGTGGTAGTGGCGTGAGTTGGCATGTGAGAGGACTTTGGTTCGAATCCCTTGGCACGCAAAGGTTGATTATTTTGCTATGTTGGGACGGCAAGAGTTAGTGTTGGTTTTAAACTCTAGTGATGGGGGGATCCCACATCGGGAAGCTAACATAAGAGTAGATAGAGAGCTGGTTTTAAGTAGAGCAAACCATGAGGAGAGTAGGCATACCCTTCTTGGCTGATCCCTTTCGCTTTGTGACGTGTTCGTTTGGGTTAGGCATCAGCTAAGAGTGTTTGGAGTGCGGATTAACTACAGTCATCTAACAGGATTTTCACGTGGGAGATATCGTCGTTAATTGTCATCAACCAGGTGTGTAAACGACACCCTCCCTTAGACTGAATCGGTAAAAGCCGAAATACCAAAACTTTGGTATTTTGTGAACTCGCGAGCGTGCGAGCGCTCGTTAGACAGTTTTTAATGAATATGGTGCATTTGGATGATTAGAGTGCAGAGTGTGCATTTTCATGCACAACGGTATTTTTGGGCTTAATGGGCCGAAAATGGGCCAATGGGCCAACTGGCCCACTTTGGTAAAAATACAAGGTAAGTACTTCTGATTGCTTGGTAAACGTTAGAATGAACGTGAAACCTTAGCAATAGGTAATAATTACTAAAATACCCTTATGCATGCAAAATTACGATTTTACACCTAGGGTTATTTTTTTCTGAAAAGCATGATGTTCTATTTCTGTATACGTATGCCATGACATATTATTTATGTTGCATGGGACATGGGTTTATATTGATGGAGGCAGCGTTCTGCCAGCCTCGCTGCAATCTGGTGGCTTCGCCACATATATATATCTGTTCTGGTGGCCTAGCTACAATATTTGTATCTGGTGACTTCGTCACAATATCTGGTAGCCTCGCTACAATTTCTGTGGTGTGTAGCGGTTGGGTGGGTCGAGTTGTCTCCCCACATGGTGTAAGGCTGGTACGGGGGTGTTATGGATGGCTCTGGTTGGGATTTCTGCATTCATTATATATTTGTTTTGTATCTGCTATGGGCCTATGGGTTTCATTCTGATTTCTGTACTGGGCCAAGGCCCAGATAAGTCTGACTCTGAGGTTTGATCTGTTTTGGGCTATGGTTGGGTTATGTTACACACTGAGTTTACTTAACTCAGCCTTTATTTTCATCTCTGTAGGAAATCCCCAACCATAGTGGGCTTGGAGCTGTGAGGGATTCGGAGTGGCCACATCATCTGCAAAGTTGGTTTTTCTAAGTTAGTTTATTTTTATTATTTTTATATTATGATTTAATTTTGGGTTTTAAGCTGTAATAAGGCCGCTATTTAAATTTCTTTTTTTCCGCTATGGTTTTATTTTCTGATTATATTTATACTATGACGAAACTGCTAGTGTTAGGCTGTGCGGGTTTTCAAATTAATGAATGTTTTCAAGACTCAACAAGCACAACAAATGGATAGCCTAAAGATTGATAAATCGGCTTTCCATTCAACCGCTGTTTTTACAAAGACCACCCCAATCACTTAAACCAGCGAATGCATACTAAGTCGTAAGTCCATGTGACACGTCAAATCTGGCCATAATGTCTGGGTCGGGTTTGGGGTGTTACAGAGCTATTGAGAAAACACTTGAGATTCAATTAAAACACATTTATAGAGATGCCAATTATGTTGTTGGCTTCATTGCAACAATACACTTAAGAGATATTCAATGTCTTCATGTTTATTTTTGAATAATGTGTTGTGATCAAATTTTGTATTCAATCACTTTGACAAGAATGAATGAATTTAGGAAGTCTAGTAGTCATTTAACTAGGATGCATGAATGTACTAGATTCAAGATTCCTATTAATTACTGGACTAAGATGAATGAATGTGTAGAATCTAAAAGTCACCCAGAACATCTATATAAAGGATTCCAAGTGATGAAGCCATTGTAAGCTAAAGTAAATAGAAATTTCAATTTCATCTGAGTGTCTCTTCTCTTTAACTTTTCTCCAACAAAGTGGTAATCAAAACTAAAAATCCTTACAGAAAAAATATAGTGAAAAGATATTGCGTGTTTGTTGAGGTTGATTGAAAATAGTGGCTAAATTAGCAAGAAAATGAGGAAATAAGTTTAAGCATATATGTTAGGAATCCCACATTGCTAAGGAAGAAAAGGGTAAAAGGGTTGCAAATCTATATAAAGAACTCATTTCCTTGGTTTAAAAATACACCAATCAAGTATTGGGAATTGTTTGTGACTTTTTCAAATATTCTATTTTTCTTGTATTAGAGTGTTCGAGAGGTGTAGTTAAATAGGTTTTTATCAAATTTAGTAATTTTCCACATGAATTCTCATATTTTTACTGTATTTGTTTCATGTTTATTTATTTATTTATTCACATCAATTATCTCAAGTGCCAAAGCGGGGGTTCATCTTGGCAAGTGATATATTAAGAGTCAAGTTTGTAAGAGTGTTACTTTTTTTTCGTATACTTTGTGGTTACAGCATTATCTAATCTTCCTCTTTAGAAAATAAAATTTCACTATTACATGAACATTATCATCAATTGCTCATTGTTAGAAAGAAGTGTAGTAGCATGAAAGAGCATGTCTAGGAAAGGTTCTAGCTAGTAAAGACTTAGTATTTAAGAGTTTCCATTGTGATCTACCTCTTTTTCCTGGGAACCTACTTGGTGCATTATTCATAGACTAATTGTTGGAAAAATCAATTTGAAAAATAATGGAATAGTGCACAAAAAATTTCTTTTAAACCAACCAGTTGTGATGTTTATAGTAATCAACTCTTTTACTTGGATTGTACTTCTGTTTTAGATTAGGTAGACTAAATCATCTGAATTTTTAATGACTCGATCTTCTTTGCTATCCTTGACCTTGATTTGCTAAAGGTGGGCTCTATTCACAAATTGATATAAAAACCTTTGTGAAACTTTAGGGCTAGAAACTGAAAGACGGATTATGTCAAAAGATAGAATTTATTTGAAAATAGCTTTTCTATATTTTGATAGAATATTAATGTAAAGAAGTGTGTATTTTACTTAGCCCTTAGAATCTATTTATAGAGAAAATTAAAAAAGTCTCAGTAGAACAAGAAGAAAATCAATAGTAATATTTTAATATGAAAATGACTCCCACAGGGAGTGTACATGATAAGGGTGATGGCAACTCTCTTTTAGGACTAAGGTTTGCTCCCCTTGTATTTAAACCCAAAATATTATTTATTTTGGAAAAATCGATTAAGAAAATAATGTTTTTAGGCATAGTGAAAGTTTAATTTAAAAAAAAAAACTGAACCCTTTTGATATTTCTAATAATAAACATTTAATCGAAATTATACATGTATTTTGTACGAGGTGATCTAGGTCATTTCTTAACTATGAAATGATCGATCTTCTTTGTTATTCTTGAACCCTAAATTACTTTAAGTGTGGACTCAAGCAAAACGAACCAAGTGCACAAACTGAAAAATTTTCTTAACTTTTAGTGGGAAAGTTAATACCCTCTATAAACCTAAACTTTGAGATTTTTCCAAAAATATAATTTATTCCAAAAAATAAACTACCACTATTTTTCAATAGAATATCGGTTTTTAATCATGTATGTTAATAGGTTAACTCATAGTTCCTATTCATAGAGAAACGATACATGAGTTCTATTTGAAAAAGATCTAATCAAATAATAATATTTTAACATAAAATATGTATTCTACTCCAAGTAAAATAGAAGGGGTGGCGACATCACTAAAAAAACTAGGTTTTCCACCCCTCATGTTAAAACCGAGCCTTATTGGACTTTTTGTGTATTGGGTACAATTATATGTATTATCTGGACTTTTATCCAACACTTATAATTTATCCAACCCAATAATAATTTTATGCTCCCAAAATACTGTTTACTTAATTAATTTAACTAAATTAATTTCACAATTAAAATATTTTCTCAACCTAATTCTAATTTCCTTAAAGTCAAGAAAACTGTATTGTATTAGAATCCATGAGGAAATTAATTTAATTGCCTTCTTCAAAAATTTTATGATGACTAATTAATTTAATTCTCACTTTGAACTTTAATTATTTAACTCCTATTAATTAAATTATAATTTGATGAAATTAATTTGATTTCTAAGTCATCTTTTATAATTAGGGAGAAAACACATTCACTGCGGATAGTGATACATATGATATATTTCTCTAACTTATTATTTTCATTCATTCCACAATTTATTGGTTCTACATGCAATTCATTTTAGGTTATCTCGAGTCAGTGGAAGGACTAACTAGACATATATAATTAAAGTTTAAATAATTTGTAATTAAATTTAAGCTTTTTTGCCTATTAATTACAACTTATTTAATCATGGAGTCATTCCACTATAGTACCATGACTGAACTCTCCCTTATTATGTATCATTACCAAAGCTACTTTATTAAGTGCTCGTCCAATGAACTTGTCATAAGTGTGCTACCCTCATAGGATATCTTTAATCTTTTTGGGATAAAATTCGTTCTCCTAATATGATCCTATTTTATCTCATGGTTTCCATTACATCTTTCAATATGAAAAAATTCAAATACTAACACATGGTAATGAAATCATTTTTCTTATGAAAAATGACCTACGGTCGCATTCCTTTTTCATTAATCATGTAATGCCAATGAGACGATATTATTTATCCTTATAGGGACTCAATTCCACTATTGTGAAATTATGCTACATCATGCAGAAGTTGTATACCCAATAGACCATCTTTTAGTTCCTTATCTATTTGAAATCAGACTTTTATTTACATCAAAGTTTACAAGTCACACATATATAGTTCATTATCCATTCAAGATTTATGCGTGTCACACTATGAATGTCACAATTGAACAAATCCCTAATCAAATCTAGGATAATTTAACTTCGGTCCTATCCGATGTATTTCCAATCCAAACAATGTCATCTATATCTCTATCTTTTGAGAGTCATCCACTTCGATGCCAAGACAAGACATCTTCCCAATTAGACTTGAATAATAGTCTTTCAATCAATTTGCTCAGTTTTCATTAGACTACAGTTATTTAGATTATCTACTAATATAAGTTGTCTTTTGTCATTATGATTCAACTACATAATGCAACTTAATATTAATTAAACATTGGATAATCATTGAGCCAATATTTTCTTACATTTTGCTTTGCGTGCAAGAACCGTTGAGGGAAAATACAAATGATATTAATGTATAATGGAATTTTATATAAACCAATTTGCTAGAAAAATGCAAGTATAAATTAATGAATATACTATACTTAAGGCATTAGATCGTAACAACTTATTCATTTATTTAATAAATTAAAATAATTAATTATACTAATTAAATTATTTTCTCAACACAATTTTAATTCCGTTAAAGTCATGACGACTTTACCATATTAGAATCAATAAGTAAACTAATGCAATTAGTCTTATTCTTATGAATTATGAGTTAATTTAATTTCCATTTCAAACTTCCAAGATAAAAATTAATATTCGAGTAATCTCTTATTCATAGTGAGAAAACGCATTCACTGCGAATAACGATACATGCGATCTATTTCTCTAGTTTGTCGTTTCACATTTTTCATTTATCAATTAACACAAACCATCAATGTTATACCGAGCCAGTAGAGGGAAAAATTGGACATATATAATTGGGGCTTAAATTATTTGTAATTAAGTGTTGACTTTTCATCTATTGATTACAACATTATTTAATCATGGAGTCATTCCACTAAAGTATCATGATTAAGCTCTCACTGTTATATATCTTTATGAAAGCTATTTTATCAAATGCTCATCCAATAACCTTCTCATATATATGTTACCGTCATAGGATATACTTAATCTCTTTCGTATAAATTTGTTCTCCCAACATGATCCTATTTTATTTCATGGTAATCATTACATCTTCCTTCATAAAATGTAGATTATTAACAAATAGTAATTAAATTATTCATCTTAAGTCAAATGGCCTACGACCACATTACTTTTCATCTATCATATAATGTCGATGAGAGGATATCATTTACCCTTTATTGGGCTATGAATTCCACTATTACAAGTGAAGCTATGTCACACAAAAGCCGTATACCCAATGTATCCACTTTCAACTTTATTACCAATTAAACATAGACTATCAATACATCAAAGTATACGAGTTACAAATACATAGTTAGTCACTTATTCAAGATTGAGGTAAGACACACTATGAACATCACAAGTGGATAAATCCATAAACAGATCTAGGATTTATTATACCTGGGTCATATATGACGTACTGTCAGTCCATTAAGTCACATTTATGTCTTTATCTTTTGGGAGTCATCTGCTTCGATACCTAAGACAATGTATCTCTCTGATTAAACTTGATAGACAACATATTAATCTTTCAATTGACTTGTTCAATTTTGATTAGACTAAGTATGTGTTTGATTATCTATTGATATAAGCTATCTTCTCGCATTATGATTCAACTATATAATGTCGCTTAGTATTAGTTAAACATTAGGTAATCAATGAGCCAATATTTGCTTTCATTTTTCTTTGCATGCAAAATTTTTTTAAGACATTATATAAATGATATTAATGATAATGATGGAGTTTTATTAAACCAACTTGTTCAAATAATTACAAGTACATAAACATAATCACTACACTAAAGGCACTAGATCCTAACACTACGTTCACTATTTAACATGTAGTTGTGGCATCAAGTATCATACTACTTAATATAGAGAAATTATATGGAAGGACAAATATTGGCTTGCGGATAGTTCAAGTCAATGATGTATTGATACAACATAGGTTACACAAGTCATTGAAAGGAAAGCCAACCAGCAAGGATTATGGAAAGGTTGTGGTTAGTATGAGTAATGAAGATTGGGAAGAGCTGGATTTGAAAGTTGCAAGTGCAATACATCTGTGCTTAAGAAAGAATTTTCTTGTAAATGCGCAAGGAATATCAAGTGCCAAAGAACTTTGGGAAAAGCTTGAGGGGTTGTATCAGGCGAAGGGTATCTCAAATAGGTTATTGTTGAAGGAACAATTTCATACTTTACATCTGGATAAAGGTTTAAAGATTTCATATCACCTCAGTGCTCTTAAAGGTATCGTTTTTTAACTAGAAGCTATTGGTGTGGAAATTGAAGATGAAGATAAAGTCATAACACTTATATTATCTCTTCTATCTTTTTATGAGTACATGAAACATATCTTGATGTAAGGGAAGAAAACTCTAAATTTCTCAGAAGTTGCTAGTAAGCTCATTTATGAGGGGAGAAGATTGAAGAGCAAAGGTCGTACTATGTCAGATTTTGTATTGGTAGCAAAAAATTAAAGTAAAAAGAAAAAGAAAAAGAATGTAATTTGTTAGGGGTGTGGAAAATCTAGAGATGTAAAAAAAAATTTCTTAGGAGGAGCTAGTTCAACAAAAGGCTACAAATCAAAAGCTAATAGTGTCTCTATTGTCATGGATGATGGTGATATTTTATGATATTGATCAATATGCCCTTATTTTATGCCCATTTTGACATGGAAAATGATGTGGTGCTGTTAATGAATCTGAAGTAGCACATGGGCATTGGTTTGCATTGATACAAGATGTATAGTAGATTTATGTCAATAGTTAAAGAACTTTTGAGGAAAGCTATCATGGAAGTTGCACCATAAATTTCAAAAAAAAATTCAACACGTTTAAATGTCATGGTTTGTCAAAGAGTAGCACACTCTATAGTGTGGAGAGAGGTCATCATGGTGTGAAGTAAGCCACATGAGATACAACAAGCTCTGAAGGGTGCGAAATCGAGGCAAAAGAGCCCAAAATGTCCCAGAACATGGTGGGCACTTCTAGTATGCGTTGGAGAAGTGTAGAAGGCTCGAAAGGTTATGGAAAGGGTTGGACACTTATGAAATAGGCTAGAAGGTTCCAAAAGGTATAGATACATCCACTTGTACATAACAGCCCGTTTTTGGGTCAAATTAGAATAGTGGTTTCGAGACCACAAATCCAAAGTAGAAATATTTATTTTATTATTTCATTAAAGTCTACATCATGATAGAATAATTGTGTGAAAATTTTGTTGAGAAATTTTATTGATTGAGTGCTCAATTTGACTAGAAGGATTAAATTGCAATAAGTGCAAAATTTGAGTTCTATAAGTTAAAGGCATCTAATTACTATGAAATTTTAACTTGGAAGTCCTTAAATGGTAATTAGACCATTAAACTTTAGTATGGACAAAAATGGATATGGTCAGATGAAATTTTAAAGTTATGCATCAAGGGTAAATTCGTAATTTGGCAAATAAAGACAAAATTAACTAAATAAAAGACATCCATCTTCTTCAATTTAGTCCCCTAGCTGAATTTTTGAAGAGAAACCATAGTTAGGGTTTGGCCAATCTTTCAAGCTCGATTGTAAGTCCGTTCTTGTCCCATGATTTTTATATTTTTGAGATCGTTGTAGCTTGATCTAGCTATTTCAAGGAATAATTTGAAAGAAAGTTAAAGTCTAAAATTTTTCCTAGGTTGAATATGTTTGTATTTTTATGTTTGATAGTAGAAAATACATGTTTGTTGTTAGTTAAACAACATTTGTAAAGTGATTTTTGATAAAAACATTAAATAGGGAATTATTTGTAAAAGGCTATAAAATGTGAAAAAAAGTGTGAATAAATGAAAAATGTGGGCTATTATGAGTACAAGTAATATTCGGCTAGGCTTGGGTTGTGATGAAATTGAAAGAAATTTATTTTACGAGCATAGGAACTAAATTGTAAGATGTTAAAATGTTAGGGGAAAATGTAATTTTTTCCATAATGTGATTTTGGACTGAATTGAATAGCTTGATGATTAAATAAGTTAAATGTGGTATTCTAGATCAAGAAAAACAAAGTTTGGGTGCAGATCGGGGGAAAAACAAAATAATTGATGAATGGATCCCTTTTTTCATTTTTGCATTCGAGGTAAGTTTGTATGTTAATAAGCTTTGTTAAAGTTGTATTTTAAATGCTTTAATTTTTTATGAATTGTAAACAGCTCTACAGACACATTCAACGATGCTTTGGTAAGCGAGAAATTCCAATTGAACCTCAGGAATAGATTAGGATACAAGTGACATGTCACTAGGGTATTATGTTATGTGATTCGGGTGCTAGTTCTGTACGTCCTACTGCTGGGTGAGTATACCAGCATATGTTGTGTTTACTTGACAGCTTGTGTAAGCAGCACCGTGTAGCTACGTCTTGACTAACAGCTTATGTGACCAGGCCTGTTGATGGCTCGAGAGTGAGCATATATGTGTTATGAGATAGAGGTAGCAATGGCTACATATGTGGCACCTTGTGTGCAAGGTTTCCTGAGTATCCGATATTATTATTCCGAGTGGTTCATTGGGTATGTCAATGATGAGAATAAGTATGAAACTATTACGAGATGGTACAGGTATGTACATAAAGCTTATGATTATTAAATTCGTGAAATGATGATTTTAAGGTAAGTTGTGATGGGATGAATTTATGGTCATGAGATTATGGTAAATTACGTTATCTTATATTATATTACTTGAATGTTAAATGTATGGTAAGGTTTGCTTATTTCTTTCATACGAGCTTACTATGCTATATAGCTTACTCTGTTTTATTTTTCCATATTTTATAGTGTTGCCAAGCTAGTTCAGATTGGGGATCGCCAGAGATCGCATCGCACTATCAAACTGTCCTTTTGGGTATCAATGATCTTAACATTTTGAGTATATGGCATGTATAGGGACTTGGTCATTTTGTTATATGTGTCATTGTAACACCCCTAAACCGTATTCATCACTGAGCTAGGGTTTCAAGGCATTACCTGACTAAAACACAGTTCAACTTGCTCATATAATTCATTTCATGTTCAAAGACATATAAATATCTTTACAAATATTCAAACCAAATTTACATGCATTAAGCCATGTTCAACATTTTTAATATATAGTCAATTAAAATCAAACATGCTATATTCATCAGATTACATATACAAACTATGCTACAAAGTTCAAACATATTAATATCATCTATTTAATCACATATTCAAATCAAGTAACATGCATCAAAGTCATGCTTAATAAATATAATATTCGAACCATATGACTTTAACATTAATGACGCTCGTAAACTTAATATATATTCAAGCATATATCATTACATTTCATATATCGAATACATGTCAATACATCTATTTCATTAGATGTATATCAAATATATCATTACATAACTTCTGCACATGCGCATATTAAAACCATTCGAACCAGATTACATAAATTATTTTGCAATCATATATGTGACTTTAGTAACATTATAACTGGCCAAACATACTAATGATGCATATATATATATAGTGCACAATTTACCCTAAAAACAAAAGCCATATTTAACATTTGAACACAAATAACATTCCAATGTACACCTAATTCACATTTATATTAATATACCTAAACTTCATATTTCATCCTATTAACTAATCATTATTTAGATCACACCATTATATACATATCAAAATGAATTAAATATCATAATCGAATTTACAACCACACATATAAGCATACCTATATTAATATTAGCATCAACTTGGCACTTTTAACTATCCATTAAAACTAACCAAAACATACCTAATCATAACCATCATTTACCATTTGGTTTCATACCAAAACAATCAACCAAAACAATCATGAAACATATTCATTACTTATCATTTTGCAACCGAACTTATAAAGCCAATATACAATCATCCATCACCCTAATTATATTACATTTCATACCTCTAAAATGAGCTAACTATTAAGCCTATTATACATCATACTTACCATTTCTCATTGCCAAATCATATAACCAAATATCACAAACATATATACCAAGAAACATACTTCCCAAAATAAGTTTGAGTCATAGTCAAATACACACAAGCTTTAATATTATACTCAAGCCATTTTTGCACGGCTATATATACATAGATTCAAAACCAAACATATTTAAACTAGCCTATACATGTCATATTTTCAAAGTTTCAAATTTCAAAAGTACCGAATGTTAGTCGATAGTGTAACGATGATCCTTGACGATCCCTAAGCTCGTAACTAGCTTCCAAAATCTATAAAACAACAAACAAACACACACAGTAAGCTTAAATAGCTTAGTAAGTCATAAGCAATTAAATCAATTCGATGGCATTCATCCTTCAACTTAATTAAACCGAACCATACTAACCATAACCATATATACAATTATTAAGCTTACAACTTTATGTATCAATACATTTACTATAGCATTATTTTCCACTTGGCCGAATACACATATATTCATATACTTATTTAACTCTCATTTTCATAATGCACATTTCATATATTCATATAAAGTATATATTTACCTTACTACTTAATCATTGAACTTAGTACATACCTGTCCTTTTAGCTCGATTTCACATTCGATCTTAACTCGATATTACCTATTGAACTATTCGGAATTAATAAGGATACTCAGATAGTCAAAAAGCTTGTACAATGCCAACGTCCCAGACGTGGACTTACATGTAATCACCTATCGATGCCACTGTCCCAGACAGGGTCTTACACGAACTCATATACAATGCCGATGTCCCAGACATGGTCTTACATACAAATCACAACTTGATGCCAACGTCCCAGACATGGTCTTACACAAAATCACATGTCGGAATCTTATGTCATGACATATGTATCCTAACTATTCCTAAGGTTCGTACGGGACTTTTAGTCATCGTAACTCGATCATTTCAGGCTTATAAATACTTCTCCATACTTAAAAAAAATTGGCTTGTACATATATATACAAGAAATAGTTCAATTTGGTTCAAATATAATATATATACAATCGAATTTAACATCATGTATTTACTTATGAACTTACCTCGTACGAAGACGAATAGACAAGGTCGACTATTCAACAACTTCAGATTTCCCCCGATCCAAATCTGATTTTCTCTTTTCTTGATCTAAATTAATATAAATTAAACTTATTTAATCAAATATTCAACCAAATTCATTCAAAAACACATAAATGGGCAAATTACACTTTTACCCCTGACATTTCACATTTTTTACAATTTAGTCCCTATTTCACTAAACGCAAAATATTCAAAATTTGAATACACCCATGTTAGGTCAAATTTACCCCTAGTCTATATAAGTCCATATGTTTCAATTATTTCACATTTTGACCCCTCAAATTGCAAAATTTACAATTTAATCCTAAGTAAACATTTTTATCAAAAATCACTTAATTAAACTTGACAATCTAACAACATATATTTATTTTTCATCGTCAAATACAAAAATAATCAAGCTATCAACAATGGAAATTCATGAATACATCATCAAATTAAAAAATTCAAGCATGAGCTAGCTAGTACTCAAAGCAACGATATCAAAACAGTAAAAATTATCAAAAACCAAACAAATTACACACCTAATTTGAAGAACGCAAGGGCTGAACCTTTAAAACTCTTTTCTTTCTCTTTTCTTTGTTATAATCGGCCAAAAGATGAACATTTACTTGGCTAAATTAATTTTTGTTTTATTATAACATTATTAATTAGCATTTTTACCATATTAACCTTTTAAAATTAATAACCAAACTATATTTTTTATGTCTAATACCGTCCATGCATGATTTCAAGGGTGTAATTTCAACTTAAGAACTCCACATTATAAAAAAATAGCTATGTAGCACTTTACCAATTAGCTAGCCACTTTTACATTTTACGCGATTAAGTCCTTTTAATTAAATCGAGCACACAAACAATAAAATTTTCACACAAAATTTTCACACATATCAATTCACATATTATTAACATAAAAAATAATATTAAAATATTTTTATGACTCGATTTTGTGGTCCTAAAACTATTGTTCGATTAGGGTCTAAACCGGGCTATTACAGCCATCATGATTTTGGCCAAATGTATTGGCTTGTAATAGTCAAATGCTTGATTTGGTAATTGTCCATGGAAATTGGCTCATTTTAGTTAAATTGATTGTAAGCTTATATATATTTATACATATACGCATGTATGTGCCAAAGCGTTTTGGTGATGTGGTTTATATTGATTTGCTAAATGTTGATTGTGGCTTAATGACATGTTGTGAAATGGATGAGTTTGGTTTATTGGTATGATGGATTATCTTGATAAGTTAATGCAAATTGAAAATAGTCTTAGTGGTCTTTTGAATGTGAAATTAGTATGTTTGATTTGGCATAATGGAATGTCATGAGCATGATAGATGATGGTATTGTATTGACATGTGTTGGCCATGATTGTAGATGTTTTGGTTGCCTAAGCATACCATGAATTATGCCGTTAAATTTGTGTATGTGTATGTGTAAATGAGGGTGGAAATAGCTTGGCAAATAGCTTGGTAAATATCCTTTATTTTGTCCACACAGGTTGACACACGAGCGTGTGTCTAAGTCGTGTGTGACACACAACCTATCCCATGGGCATGTGTTTAGGTCATGTGTCCCTTGCACCTTAATTTTGAGAAATAGAATGCTCAGAATTGAGCACACAGGCAGTGACATGGGCATGTGTCTCAGCCGTGTGGGGACACGACCCCGGACATGGGCATATGTCCTGACCGTGTGAAGTCTACACCTATTTTATGAAAATTAATTAACCACACGGCCTCGCACACGGGCGTATGGCTTGGCCAAGTGACTTCAATTTTTTCATGACTTACAAGTCAAAGAGTTACAAGGGTCAGGGACACAGGCGTATGTGACTACATGTCCTGCCCATCCGGGCGTATGACCCTTGTATATGGAAAAACTTTTCTGGAAAAAATTTTCTAAGTTTTGTTAAAAAATTTTAAGTTCTCAGTTTAGTCCCGAACCATTTTTAATGCATGTTTTAGGCCTCATAGGCTCGTATTAGGGACTTTATGATTGAATATAAATGGTTTTAATTTGTAAGCAAATTTATGACTTGATTTGTCTGTTCGTTTGTGATGTAAGTCCGGTAATGCCTTATACCCTGTTCCGACGTTGAATACGGGTAAGGGGTGTTACACTTATAATGACTTAAAGGCAAAGCTAGCCTCTCTGAGGAAGGATCAAAGGTTATACTTAGGCTTCTTGTCATAGGTACTAAGCTTAAGGTCGCACATTGGTGGAGTTAAAGTCTCAATATGTGTGAAATGGTATCAAAGCTTGGGGTTAACCCCGCGATGTATGCACATGAAGACCCGGTTCAACAAAGATGAGCTAATTTGAAAAGTAAGTGGTTGAGGTCTAAGGTGCGACGAGAGAGGCCATCCAAAAGCTAGTCAAGGTGATGCTAGGTGATCAAGCAAATGATGAATCCTTGAGGAGGGATAGAGCTAACATGAGAGTGTCTAGCCGAGAGTGGGGCAAGACCGGGCAACTACAAGAGAGGGCAGAGATGAGACCTTTGAGCTTCTTCTTATGCAACGAACAACATCAAGTCAGAGATTGCCCAATGGGAGAATGGTTATTAGCACAAGTTTGGTCCCATGAGGAGCTCGATGAATTTGATAAAGAGAACTAGGAATAGGAGCAGAAAAATCCAAAAAAATGACCTAGTGTCAACAAAGAGATTAAGCAAAGGCACTATAGGGGTTTGAGAGAAAGATCGAGTGCCGATGAAATGTGAGGGGACAAACACTGTTTGAGGTCATAAGTAAGACTGGGTGCCATCAAATGGGAGAGTGTTAGATTAAGTGTAGGGAAGTTTGACCTTGTTCGTGTGAGCAAGCAGAGGCAAGCTCAAAGGAAGAAGTGAAGGCAGCATCGACAACAAGGAACTAGGAGGGAGCATCCTAAGGAGGAGAATGATGGCCGTGTTAAGCTGATGGTAAAACGCTTGGTGCAAAGGCTACAGTCAAGCTACTTTGGGAGAAAACGCTAGAATCATTCGAGAATCCAAGTGTAGAGCTCCCTAGCAATGAGGGCATTGCTAGATTGAGTGAAGGACAATGTTATGATCTGTCGAAGAGTAACACACCTCATGTTATGGAGCAAGCCACCCGAGGTGTAAAAAGTCTAGAAGGGCATAGAACCGAGACGAAAGATCTTGGAATGTCCCATAACATGACGAGAATTTCTAGTAGACATTGGAGAAGTTTAGGACGTCTAGAAGGTTATGGAAAGGGCAAGACCTTGTGGAATAGGGTAAAAGGTTCTTGAAGGTCTACATATATCCACTTGTACATAACATTAAATATAGTTAAGTGGGAATGTTCTAGACAGACGATGTAGACCATTAGATTAAATAGATATTAGCCATTAGTTTTGAAGGGATTGGCCTATAAATAGGAAGGCTCCCCTCCTCATTTGTACATACTTGTCTTGAGTAATAAAAATCCTCCTAGCATTTTCCCAACCCTTGTCTACTTGACTGTAGAAGCTCTCTTGGTGGCCTATCGTACTTTTATGGTGGAGAAATATCGTACATACTTAGTCTCTTTGTCGTAAGGACCTAGCCTAAGCCCGCACATTGGCAGAGCTAAAATCTCGACACGTGACACAGAGGTGAAAAGTTTAGTGAATGTACTTTAATGGTAGAGTATGATAATTCTCTAAGTTGAGAATTACGATTGTTAAAAAAGATAATGAAAGTTGAAATGGTGTACATTTTTAATCAATATGGAGATTTTTTGAGGTTGATTTAAAATAGTGGCTAAATTCACTTGAAAATGAGGAAATGAGTTCATGTTTTTAAGTAAGGAATCCCACACTTCTAAGGAAACAAAGGGTAAAGGGATTGCAAGTCTATATAAAGAACTAAAGTCCTTGGTTTATAAATGCACCAAGTATCGAGCATTGTATTTGACTTTTTCAAGTTCCTATCCTTCTCTTGTTTCAGAGTACTTTCTCTTGTTAGAATGTTTAGCCGGTGTAGTTAAATATTTTCTTTGGAAATACAGGTGTGCTTAGGCTTTTGGGTAGAGAGAATAGTTTGTGTGTTGTAACAATTTTCACATAGTAATTTGTCTTGGTTGTCATTGACAAGAGTGTTTCTCCAATTGGGGAGTTTTCTATTTTAATTCTTGTGTGCTTAATTCTTGTATTTGCTTCAAGTTTATTTCTCTATTTTTGAGCATCAAGTTATCTCAAATGATGAAATAGGGGTTCGTCCTATCTCTATGTGTGTGTGTGTAAAAATGAAGTGACAAGTCATGGCTTCCATAAGCAATTTAACAAACAATACAATATACAATAGTGTTCAAGTTCTGTTTTCACAGGTGAAAATTATGACTTTTGGACAATAAAATAGGAAACTCGACTCATTTTCTTAAATGTCTTGTGGTTATTCGAGGAGGCTATGCGATCCAAAAGAATCTAGTTTATCATAACCGAACTAGACACATCAACATCAAACTTTATTTGAGAAGTAACTGAAGCATGAGAGATCCAAATAAGTTTTGTCCTTCACAGGAGCAACTAAGAGATATTTTTACTAAAGCATTTCCAAGAGCAAGATTCCAATAACTCAAAGAAGAATTGGGAGTCAAAGAACATCACATTAAGGGGGGAAATGTTGAATAATGTGTTATAATTAAATTTTGTATTCAATCAATGTGACTAGAATGAATTAATTTAGGAAATCTAGTAGTCATTTAACTAGGATGGATGATCGTAGGATGGATGATCGTACTAGATCAAAGAATCATATTTAATTATTTGTCTAAGATGCATAAATGTATAGAACCTAAGGGTGTGCTTAGTTGAGTGGAAAGTGAAAGCATGAAACGAGGATGTGGAAAAGTAGAAAAAAAAATTGAGTACGCTTGGTAGGTGAGAAAAGTGAGATGAAAGAAAATAAAAGAGATGACTATTTTTAATCCGAATGCATAAAGCAATCCATTAAAATGGAATTATAAGAGCGAAAAAAACTGAGAGAAGGGTGTATAATAGTTCAAAATTATACATTTTTTAAAAAAAATTCCACTTTCATTTCTTTCATTTTTCAACTCTACCAAATAATAGATGGAAAAAAAATTCTTTTAAAATTTCCATTTTCTTACTAAGCAAAACTATATAAATAAATTTTCTTTTTATTTTTCTAGCCTTTTAAATTTATTTTCACTCTATCAAATCTAAAAATCCCTTGAAATATCTATATAAAATAAAGATTGTATATGAAGAAGCCATTATAAACCAAAATTACATCTTAAGTGTTAATCTCTTTACCAACTCTAGGTTTCTCCAACATTTACAATGTAACTCGTGCTGGGATTTCTACTATCCTCTTAAAAGATGTCTTAGGAGCTAGTCACTGTAGAGTTTCACATTTGTAATAACATTTTGGTGCTGTAACTTTATTTCAAAAAGTAAAAGTTTTAAAACAAGCTCGCAAAATTCTCAAGTTGGATTTATATTATTTTCTTAAGCGACACTTCTTTCTTTAATTCAATCTCAGTCATCTAAAATGCTAAGCTCACATGGGTAGGAATCCAAAGATTTGGAGTCATCACAATAGGAAGCTTGCCAGCAACTAGGAAACAACTTAGTTGTTAAGGATTGTTTATATATAGAGAGAGAACACCATATTATAGATAAATTGTGCTATTAGTACTTGTATTATATGTAAGTTATGGATTTAGTCACTATACTATGATTAAATTTGTTCTAGGCCATATACTTTTTGAAGTTTAAAATTTTAGTCTTGATCAAATGATAGCAAAGACAAATTTATGGGGTAGCAAAGTCCCTAACCCTCACAAATTTTGTAAAATTTCCTTTAAGCCCCTTTGAGTTTTAAAATTTTTTATTTTGATATTATAATTAGTGTCTAAAAAAAGCTAAACTTGTGTTTCACCCAAAGTTTTTTTAATTTGATTTCTTTCATAGAATTGATAATTTTTTTATTATAAATGTAGTAAAATTTTTAGTTTAATTTGATAAACTAATACAAAGTAATATCTAAATATTAATTTGATAAAAATAAAGTTTAATAATTGCAATAACTAAGTAAAAATAGTATTTAAATATTAATTTGGAAAGAATAAACTTAAATAATTACAATATCTAATTCAAATTGAGTATTTAACTTATTTTATTTTTCCTAAATTTTAGTAATTAAGATATAGTTTATAAAAATATCCCACCCCTATCGACAATTCTAGCTTTGCCCCTAAATCGTTCTCTTATTTTTAAAATTTAATGTGACAAAAATATTATCTCATGTGTAATACCATGTTACCATACACACACATAAAAAAAAAACAATTAGTAGATTTCATGATAGCCATTTGCGTTAAACATTAAAATTTCGAAATTTGAAAAATATAACTAAGAATGAACCAGTTTAAGAATACGAACTAAATCTATAACTTTACACATAATATAAGGCTAATAGCATAATTTAATCAAATAAATTTAACTACTATTATTTAGTCAAGATTAAAATAAAAAATTAAACAAATTAAAATTAATCAAATTAAAATAGACAAATTACAGTTGTAATAGCAAAATTTTACCCCATTTTATCAGAATGAAAGTTGAAAAAATACCAAGGTCCGGCCAAAGTTTTCCAACTTTCAAGAACAAATAGAGCTAAATTTGTTTAAAAATAAACACAGAAATCTTAAATTAAAATAATCTATTAACTCTGAATTTGGAATAACTGATTAAATTTTTTCTGCATAAAGAAACTACAAAAGAAACCCAGGAAAATGATAATTGATAATAACTATGATGATGATGATGATAATTTTGATTTTTGATTTTTGGTTCGCTCCATTTGAGGGAACTGAGGACCTAATCAAGATGCCCGTACCCACCTCCTCATTTTGGCGTAACCTATCGCCATAGCCTCCTACCACCCCACTTGAAGCCTTCTCCCAACCATTTTGGTACTTTTATTTGTTTTTGCATTTTTGGTTAGATCCCGTATTACATGCATGTTGATTTTAGTTCCAGTGTTCAGGACAATACCAATGAAGACTTGGAGCTTCTTCATCTGAGAAGAACTTGCAAGCTTCATCTGCACTGAAGAAATTTTTTTCTTCCATCTTCACAAATTGCTGGGGTTGGAAGCACTTCATAGAAGAAGATGAAGAGGAGTTGAAATTGTGTGAAGGGGCTGTTGTCGGTGACATCCAAACATGTTGGCTTTGTAGAACCCCAGATGAAGATACACCCACGTAGTTCGAGCCGTTGTTGTTGTCTTCATTCAACACAGCGCTAGAGTCACTATCTGATGAACCGTCTTTTAAGTCTAGGAAAAGGTTGTTCTTCAAGCTCTCATACTTCACTTCTACTGGTGCTTCACTTTGTTCTAGTGTTCTATTAGCAGTTTTAGTCACATTCACCTCCTCCTTCACTGAAACATTGTCCTTTCCATTCAGCTTTGCCTTCACCTCCTCTATCTGCATCATCAACCGGAAAAAATGAAAAAAAAAAAAACTCTAATCATCCCAAGTTCAAATCCATGAAATAAGCTTATTACCTGTTTAAGAAGAACTTGATTATCATGCTGGAGGTTATCATAATTGAGCTTAAGAGTTTCATATCTGTTTTTGAGAAGCCCATAATCCTTCTCCAGTTGTTTGGTCTTCCACCTAGCACGGCGGTTTTGGAACCAGACAGCAACTTGTCGAGGTCGCAAGCCAAGTTGTTGAGCTAGTTTCAATTTTCTTCCAGGATCAAGTTTGTTTTCCACCTCGAAATCCTTCTCCAACGCCTTCACTTGATCTACATTCAATCGCCTCTTCTTTTCTGCAACATACCCTGATTCTTCCACGCCCTCTTCTTCATCTAATCCATCTAAAATCGACTGAAACTCTCTACTGTAAATCTGGTTGTCATCTGTAACAAAACAAACCTAAGTACATACATAATTAAGATACTAAAACAGGGTATTATGAGTGTAATCGGACCTGAGATTGGGCAGATGGACATCATAGCACCCAAGGAATGTGAGCTGCCAACTCTTTTCATGATTATTGATGAAAACAACACTCTTTAAAAAACAGATCTCTTCTTCTTAAGGTGACCAAAGGATGTTTGTTATGGATATTGCCGGACTTTCTGACATGCAAAAAGAGAAACAAAAAATTCTTGTACAAGGGTGTAATATGATAGTTTACAACTGTATAACAACGACCATTGTCCTCTCTCAATTACTTCCCCATCATATTTCTTCTCCTTCTTCAACACAGTTCCCATCCAAAAACAAGAAGAAATGGAAGCTACAAAAACCAAACAAGCCAAGCTTCCAAGAAAACCAAAACACCCTCCAAAACCCAAACCTACAAGAGAAGAAATTACAAACCTGTCGTGTTCTTCAATCTCTCCTTGTTTTTCTCTACATTTTTACTCAATCAAAATACAAATAGTCTATGACTGTTCATCAAGAAAAGCCAAAAGAAATAGTTTTTTTTCTTTTCTTGTTTTTTTTCAAGCGAGAGAGAGAATAATGGGAAGTTATCAAATTCAGAACCCAGCTGCCTTAACTGGTTTCTTTGGGTTTCAATATAAACAAAGATAGATGATATTTGGGTTAGAATTTGACTGGAGTTCGGTACACAGCAAGGTTGGGTAAATTGCAAATTATATTTTTTAGTTGTTTACCGAACCGTCAGATATTTGCATATTTGTACAATATTAAAATTTGAATATGATACTTATTTAAATTAGATTTTATCTTAATGGTAAGTAAGAGATCATGATAACTTTGAGATTATCCTATGCTTGTGGATTGATTTATAATTTAATTGGTATAAGTATTATTATCAATGTAGAAGGATGTGAATTCGAGTACATTTTTTTCCTGAAAAATAAACTAACTTAAACGCAGGGGCGAAGCCAGAATAAATATTTAGGGGGCAGGATAAAATTTTAATTTTTTATAGTTTATATTTTTATAATTTGTAAATGATTAAATCAAATTTTTATAATTTTAGGGGGGCCAAAGTGTAATTTTACCTTCGCTAATTTAAAATTTTTAAAAAATTTTAAGGGCCAAAAGAACAAATTTATATTTTAAGGGGGCCGGCCCATGCCAACCCCCTGGCTTCGCCCCTGCTTAAAGGAGAATAAAATCTAAAATATTATCTTTACTCGACAACAGCTTTTGAATCCTGCTTGATTTCTTCGTTTAATCCTTGGGATTGATCCCTCGCATATGAGTTTCTATATTGTCGTGCCCAGCAAACAAAGATCTTGATGGTCTCTGTTACACTCCATGTTATGTCTTGAAAAACTAATAAGTTCCTATTCTTCCATATACGCCATGCGACAAGTACAAAGTGGGTTAACCAAGCAGTTTTAGCCCAGGACAGCCATTCGTTGTGCCTTAAATTTTCCTCCACCTATTCAAAAGTATTACTAGAAAAAAATTGTGATTGCTGGTTTGGAAGGACAATGTTCAAGTAGATTTCTTTTGTTATTGGGCAGTCTCTGAGAGCATGAGTAATTTCTTCAATGTTTTGTTGGTAGACTAGGCAAGAGTTGTTGTAGCTGAGTCCTCTTCTTGCTCTTTCTTGGTTGGTGAGTAGCCGCTACTTGCATGTTAACCAAAGGAAGAAACGAATGTGTTGGTGGGTCCTAGATATTTCCAAATTTCCTTCCACCTGTTGTCCCTATTCCATTATCATTCGGTAAGCAGATTTAATCTAAAAATTTCCGTTAGAGGCGGGCTTCCGTTGAATTTTGTCTTGACCTGCTAACTGATATGGGGGAGGTATATTGATAATTTTCTGCACTATTTCTTTTGTTAGGTTTTCCTTAAAGGCTTCAAGATTTCAGACTCTTTTCGTTGTAACCATGTCTTAGAGCAAGCATTCACTTATAGGTCTGTTTGGATTTTGAACTTGTTTAATTAGCGGCCAACTGTAGGGACCCAGTTATTATTCTGGTAGTGTATTTTTGCTCCGTTGTTGACCGACCAGTAGATGTTATCTTTCAGCATAGGCCAAATCTGCTCAAGTGCTCTCTATAGTGCAGAGCTATTCCCTTTTTTTATACTTTCTAGAATTACCTCTGTCAATCTATATTTTGACCGTAACACACGCGTCTCCAGTGCATTTTGATTGGATATAAGGTTAATTCATACTTTTAACAGGAAAGCTTTATTTTGTTCATGTAAACGCCTTAAGCCTAAGCCTCCATGTGTACGAGGCTGGCATATTGTTTGCCAATCCATAAGTGCTACTTTCCTTCCTTCTGTATTAGATCCCCAAATGAATTGTCTTGCTAAATTTTCAATTTCATCACACACCCCTTTTGGTATTTTCATGGATTGCATGAAGTAATTGAGGATAGTTAAGAGTACTGATTGAACGAGAGTAAAGTGTCTGGCCATGGAAAGTTGCTTTGCATCCCAATTGCAGAGTTTTGATCAGACCTTTTCAATCACAAATTGAATTATGGATTTAGTGATTCTTTTATGTAATAATGGAATTCCAGGATATTTACCTAGTGTTTGTACTTTTTGATACCCCAAGATCTTGCTAAGCCTATCACTTAGTTCTTCTACTACTCTTTTTGAAAAAAAATGTTGGCTTTCCTTGTATTGATACAATGACCTAAGAAGCTGCAGAACTAATCAAGGATATTCTTCAGTAGCATGCCCTGTTTGATATCTACTTTTGAGAAAATCACCAAATCATCTGCGAAGAATATATGTGATAAATTGGGTCTAGATCTAGATAATTTAATAGGGAGCTAGTTTTTCGAGGAGATATAGGAGTGGAAGCTGTGTCTTAGCCATTCCATACATAAGACAAATAAGTAGGGCGATAAAGGGCACCCTTGTCTAACTCCTCTTACGGGTTTAAATTTTCCAGTGGGTGCTCCGTTCCATAGTACTTGCATAGTAGTTGTTGTGATGGCTGACATAATGACTCTTCGTAGGTAGTCTGGTATTGTAGCTACTTGAATTAATTTATCAATGAAATCCCAACGTACTCTGTCATAAGCTTTTTCTAAGTCTATCTTGACTGCCATCCACTTCTTATTTTTTGCACGCATCGAGTGTATGACCCCCTGAGCTATGATAATATTATCGGTAATGTTTCTTCCAATAATGAACCCAACTTGTTCTTGAGAAATAATTTTAGGAAAGACTACTTTGAACCTATTGGCTATTATTTTCATGACAAATTTGTAAAAAACATTGCAAAAACTTATTCGTCTAAATTGCGATATTTCTTCTGGTTGAGCTACCTTTGGAACTAGGACAATTAGTATGTTATTGAGTTCATAATCAATGGGACACCCTTTAAACACATCCTTGACCCAAGAACTGATTGCTTCCCTTATGTTTTCCCATGGTTCTGAAATCACTTCTAAATGGTTTTAATGGGGCCATATTAAAGAGTGCTATTTTGATTTCCTCATTTGTGACTTCTTTTTGTAAAAAATAAATGTCACTATTTTCTAATGGAGGGAATTGACTTGCGGGTAATTTTCCCAATCTATTCGGTTTTTCTCCATATAATCTTTGAAAGTAATTAACCGTTTCTTCTTGGATATCTTCTGGATCATATAGCCACTCACCGTTTATGTTTCGAAGTGCACTAATATGATTAACTTTCCTTCTATGTAGTGTGCAGCTATGAAAGAATTTTGTGTTTCTATCCCTTAGTTTGAGCCAATCGCATCTGGATTTTTGCATCCATAATAACTCCTCCTAGCTAAGAACACTTTAAAGTTCTTCTTCTGATGTTCATTTGCTTCTGGGCTAAAGAATATGAGTAGGATCTTTCAAGTTTTGTTTGTATTGTGTTTAAAGATTTGATCAATTTTTGCTTGCAGTATCCAATGTGATCGTATACATTTTTGTTCCATCCTTTAAGCCTTTCAGTAAGTTGATTGAGAGGGCTATACATATCTCTCTCGTATTTCTAGGAATTTTTAATTATGTTGGAAGTCTTGATGTTCTGCCCATCCAGCGAGAAGTTTGAAGGGTCGACCTCTAGGGAGTTTAAAATCTGGATTGACACTTACTAATAATGGTCTATAATCTAATTAGATTCGAGTTAGGTGTGTTATTAAGCATTGAGGAAATGATTGGCACCAAGCTTCGTTCCCTATCGCGATATCCAATCTTTCAAAGACTCCTCTTCGTTGCCAAGTAAATAAGGGTCCTTAAAATCCCAAGTCTTGAAGATTTTTAAAGTCCATGAATTCCCCAAAATGTAGGCATCTTTTCCCTATGATGTTACCCCCTTTTTTTATCTTCGATGGAGAGGATTGTATTAAAATCGCCTATTGCCATCCAAAGGGTATAATCCAATGGTATTTTTATTTTTAAAGCTTCTTATAAGTTCTTCCTTTTAGTGGGATTGGGACTTCCATAAATAATAGCAAGTAAGACGGGTTGTATTGTTCCCCCATTGTAACCAGAATAAATTGGGGGTGGTTTTGAATTATTTCTAGGTTAATTTCATCCTTCCACCCAATCTAGATTCCCCTTGAAAAGCCTTTTGCTTCAATACGATGTAAATGATGAAAACCGAGTTTGACAATTATTTAATCCATTTTACTACCACTCATATTTGGTTCTAAAAGTCCTACAATATTTGGTCTATAATCTATTCTATATTCTCTAAAGATGCGTGGAAATTTAGCACTTACGCATCCTTGACAATTCTAGACGAAAATTGACAAATTAAATTTGTTATTCGTCATAAAGGTTTAAAAGGAGTTTACCTAATCTAATTTTGCTGTTGTGAGGCACCCCTGCTTTCTGCGCACTCGTCTCCTTAATTTGGTTTGTTAAAAATACCTTGCTTGACTTGCTCATGTAGCAACTCCACCATGTTATCCATTGATTCTGCCAAAGGAATTTTGATGGATGTAGCTTTGAATGGGTTTCCTTTATCCCAAATTATCCTTTTGAGTTTTTGCCCTTTTGTGCTGCCATTTGTTTTCCCCCCACTGGTGCTCACGGTGGGAGAATTCTTCTGACATCCTATATGATTTTTAAGAGTTGGTCTTTCTTCCTGCTTTCTTCTGTGAGTATAAGACTCTTTGAACATTACAACTGAATGTTTGGTTGAATCTATAATTCTGTTGGTAGGGATTACTGCAATTTCATTTATGTTTCGGCATTAGAATGAAGGGTATACTAGGAATCTGAGTTTTCTATCGGTTGTTGATATTGGATTTATCTCGTGTTTTGTCTCTCAGTCTTTGTATTATTTTCTTTGACCCCTGTCATCTTTATTCCTGATTCACCCCCCAATTATTGAGTCGGTAAGAAGATTGCTGGTTATGCTTCTTGCTTATTATTGTTATTTGTTTCTTTTCCTTTTCTTGTTTTTGGTTCAGCTTGTAGCAGGTCTGATTAATCTTGGCTTTTTGAATTATAGTTGTTCTGGTCTCCTTTAGAGGATGCGTTAGGCCCTATTGTTTTAGGCTGATTCTTTTTGTTGAAGCCTGGGTTAGCTGGAGTTTTCTTATCAATTATTTGCTGAATTTGACCTGTGAGTGATGAGCTTTTTTTTTCTTCCATTGAGCGTACCACCGGCCCATCCTCCTTTTGGGTTTGAATGATTTCCGTAGTAGGCCTAATCTCACCCAAATCCATTTCGTTAGTTAGAGTTTCCAATGGTTGAAACCTTGTATTTTCTTGCTTCTTTTCTTTGGCTACACGATGCTATTCTGCCTCTTTGTTGTTCATCGCTGGTTTCATTTTTCAACGAGCATCCATGGGCCATAGTCACTGGAGTTGTCTGTAAGATTGCTTCCTTTTAATTCAGTTCTATTTTCCTAAACTGTAACACCCCTCGCCCGTATCCCTCGCCAGAACAGGGTTCGAGATGTTGCCCGACTTAAACTCAGTCAATCACACAAAAACAGTGCCGAAAAATTTCAATCAATTTAAAACTTTTCTTTTCACATGCAATCTGTCCCATATATGGGCTTACAAGGCCCAAAACATCACTAGCCAATACTTTTGGCTAAATTATAATATCACATACTCAACATTAAAGCCGTATACATGCCATAGACTCGAAATACTAGGATTTACTTACACCAATAGCGTGAGCTCGATAGTGTGATAATATATTCGGCGAACTCCAACCCGAGCAGGTAACCAAAGTAAAAAATCTATAAAATAGAGGAATGTAACAATGGAGTAAGCTTTCATAAGCTTAGTAAGTCTTAAGCAATGCAAACAAATAAACGCAATTATACTTCGATTATTCAATTTCTTAAGTGGCCATATTCTAGGTATATTGCCATCTGGCCGAATACACACAAACACATAATGCACGTTCAGCATTCTTATCACACTAAATCTGAATTCATATAACATAATTAAATCGAATACTTTCACATACTTTCACACCCTGACCCGGTGTATCATGATCATAGATATAGTTATAACATTTATTCACGTATGTATCACAATGCACACTTATGATTCATTGCAGATCAAACTCACATATGAGTACATAATGCGTACTTGGCCCACTTAACGTACTGAATGTATTCATTTGTCAACCTAACACGAGGTACCTTAGTCATGGACTTTTCTCAAATCACCGGCATTTTGCCTGTTAGGCTCGAGGCCCGATATCAGTTCACCGGCATTATAGCCTGCTAGGCACGAAGGCCCGAATACACATGACCGGCACGAAGCCTGCTAGGCACGAAAGCCCGAATACACATCACCGGCACTAAGCCTGCTAGGCACGAAGGCCCGAATATAATACCAGCACTAGGCCTGCGGGATTTAACCCGAATACACATCAAATATCATGCATATTTAATCATATATTAATACATCTCATTCAACATATCACATTCGTAGTCATTTGCAACATTCGGGTATAAGCTCCATATGAATGCCATCGTTTACATTTCGGTTCAAAACTCATTCATAAATATCACATATCCATTTCACCATTCAAACTTAACCCATAGTGACCATTCGACTATAAGTCATATACATAAATTATTTATCGCACAACTTAATTTAAGTAGAACCAAAAGGTCACGATTCATCTAATATATACATATTGCTCACTGATTCACACACAACCTTTCAAATTAGCAATTATAAGATGGTTCCGCACATAGCCCATCCTTATTGATAATTTACGATGGTTTTACCCTTACTCACATATATGTCATAGGCATTTTTACCTATGCTTCACAATTCACATTCATGATTCAATTCCAATTGATTTAACATGCATAAGTACATATCACATACCTTAATAATTTACTTTATAGAACGAATCCACATATCGTATTAGCTCATAGTCTTATAGCACCACACTTTTAATAGTTTACCTCATCGAAGTTCACATTTAATCACTTTAGTGCCAAGCCATATTCGGCTACCACAAAGGACTAATAATAATAATTTTATACACATCATGGTTTCCTTTAGGTATTTAATAATCACAAATAGTGATATCTCCACTAGCACATATACGGCACAGTTTCTTCATTGTAACACTCATTTAGTGCATCAAATTTCCAAATCCAATTCAACTTAAGCATAATAGCCATAACCGGCTTATAGCCTTAAATCATTACATATTCGGCACATTAACTAAATAAAATTTACATTCCCTTTTACATATTAATTTAACTCTTGGGCATATAAAAAGGAATCAAGCTTAAACACTTAAGAACTTACCTTGAATGTTGCCGAACGATTACAACGGCTATTCGATTACTTTCTCTTTTCCCTTCCGAATTTTCCCCTCTATGCTCTTGAGCTTAAATTCAACAATTTTAAACTTAGTCATTATTTGAATTTCACACATACAGATCATAGTAAGCTTATAAGAAATCAATAAGCAACTCATTAACAAATTTTTGTTAATGTTTACCACAAAATTATAATTTCACTGCAAGCTGTCTTCCTAAGCAGCAGTCACTAAATCATTTATAACTGGAGCTACGAAACTCAAAATCAATTACCATTAATTTTCCCTGAAAATAGACTCATATATATTATATCCATAAAATTTTCAGAATTTTTGGTTTGGCCAATCAATACCAGATTTTTCTTAAAGTTTCCCTTCTTTCACTGTTTGACTAATCTGA
The DNA here is from genome assembly GCF_007990345.1 of Gossypium hirsutum. Taxonomy (NCBI): domain Eukaryota; kingdom Viridiplantae; phylum Streptophyta; class Magnoliopsida; order Malvales; family Malvaceae; genus Gossypium; species Gossypium hirsutum. The sequence goes on from NC_053434.1 coordinate 51,089,639, forward strand.
CTACTCTACACTACGAATCAAATTTCTCATTGTACAGAATTCAAAATATTTTCTCGCTTATTTCATTTGAAACTAGACTCATTAAGGAGTCTAAGCATGTAAACTTCATCTTATAACCATTTTTGTACAATTTATAATGATTCTGTAAAAATAGAATAGAGGATCTAGAAGTCATTTTGACCCTGTCCCACATCACTTCAAATATCTCATTATCGGAAATTCTTTTGCTTACATGGTTTATTTTATAAGAAACTAGACTCATTAAGATTTAATTACATAATTTATTCAGCTTCTAACTCATTTCCCTCAATTTATGGTGATTTTCCAAAATCACATTACAGCTGCTGTCTCAAGCAGATTTATTACAATATACTAATTCACAACTCTTTACATTCATATTATTAACGAAACATAGTTATGCAACCAAAACACAAATCATATATACCTTTTAATATGCATATCAAGATAATTAGGTTACTTAACACCTAACTCACATAGCCAAAGTACATATAACCTTAATGTCCAAATATTAATACCACCCAAAATTCTTATGACTTAACCCTTAACCCCATTTTGCCGAATATTCATTAAATATTTAGTTCACATACAGATACATAAATGATTTGAAAATTTCCTTTAACCAAACATACATTCGGCAATGGTCACAACGACTTAACAAGTCTTAGAAACATTCTTTAACATTTTAACTTCATCTTATTACCCCCAAAGACCGAATGTACACATATATAAAATAATAATAATAATAATGCCGAATGCCATTAACTAATAAAGCCACACACACAGCTTATATACAAAATTCATCCTTACATAGCCTATAGCTCATTTGGCCATTCATCACTCAAACCTAACAAAGCTTCATATCAAACTCCTATGACCGAGCACACATATACTTACATTCCAATACTCATAACATTCAAAATCACATTCTAAATAAAAGAATCATGAACAATGCCGAATCCTTAGGTGTTCAATCATCTAATTTACTCAATTCAATACATCGAAACAACATTTGTTCAAGACATCAAGCATTTTTTTTATTTTCAGCTATTACATATATGAGCATTAAAAATTCACATTTTTAGCAAGATCAATTTCTTTCCTCAACACATTCTTCATCAAAACTTAAAGGAAATAATCAAATTCCTTCTTTGATAACCATAGGCGAATGCTCATCCATCCATCAAAATTTAAAATTTAGCATGGGCTAAGTAAGAACCATGATGGTTAACCTAAAACAAGCTAAAATTTCACAACTTTAACACAATATACTAACCTTCTTAAGCCTTCAAATGACCGAAAGTCTTCCCCCTTTTCTTTCCTCAATATTTTCTTTCCCCAATTTCGACAATCAAGATAAAAGATGAACATCCATTTTTTTGTCATCTTTTATTGTTTTACTAATTAATTTATTTCAAAAATAAAGCCATCACTTATTATAATACTAAAATAAAACATATATTATACATCAACCATCATTTATGACAGGCCACTAAACAAAATTGGTCCATTTGACATGCAAATCCCTCTTGTCATCATTTCATGCATTATTTGGTACTTTAAAATTTACCTATCACACTTTCAAGTTTTATCACATGAGTCCTATCTTATAAATTTCACATACAAATGACCAGATTAAAGCATGAAACTTTCACACATGCATTTACACATATAATAAACACAGAATTTAACAGTTAATTATTTTTATGACTTGGTTTTGTGGTCCCGAAGCCACTTTTCGACTAGGGTCAAATTAGGGCTGTCACATAAACTGTTTCTTTTCCAGAGATGCTTTATTTCTCTTTTTGCTAATCAATCGCTGATTTTGGACAAATTTCCTGTGAATGTCCATAGTGGCCATAAGAAAAACACACCGTGGGGAGGTGCTCATATTTGATTCTCTGAAGAACTCCATCGATTAGAACTTTTGATGTAAGGGCCTTTTCAAGATTGACATAAACCGCCATTCTTGCAAATCTTCCCCGGACTCCATTATCTGTGTTAAAGTCTAATTTTGCGACCCTTCCCACCATTCCTCCTATCTCTCAGAGTATTTTTCTTTCGTACATGTAACATCCCAAAATAGGGCCTAAATGGAACAATGGTTGTGAAACCACGAATCTGAGATAGAAAGTTTATTCCGATTACTTTTTATAATTTACCAAGTGATTAGATGCACGTGTTAGAGTATCGATGGAAAATTTTTATAGATAGCATGCTTAATTTACCTACTAGGGCTTAATTTCAAAAAGTTGATAAATATGAGTTTTTAATTTACCTACTAGGGCTTAATTGCAAAAAGTTGATAAATATGAGTTTTAGATACTAAAGGATTAAATTGAAGAGTATAATTGAAGTAGAGGTCCTTAAATGGAAATTAGACCATTAGGTTTTCATGGACAAAAATGGACATACATAGATAAAAATAACTAAATTTTTAATGAAGGGTATTTTAGCCATTCGATAATCGAAATATTAAAAAAGGGAAAAAGATGGCAAAATGTGCCCATCTTCTTCATTAGGCCGAAATTTCAAGGGTTGTTCATAGCTAGGGTTTTGTCAAGCTTCCAAGCTTCATAGTAAGTGATTCCAAGCCCCATTTTTAATGTTCTTTATGTTTTTGAAGTCGCAGTAACTTAATTTAGCTTATTCTAGCAATAATTTAACCTAGGGTTCAAATTTGGAAAAATACGCATAGGTGAAATGTTTTTATTTTGATGTTTTATGGTAGAATATAAAGCTTGAAATTATGTTAAACGACTTGAGCTAAGCGATTTTAAGCGAAAATGAGTAAAATGAGATAATCGGTAAAAATACCTAATGGTCATAAGTACATGTTAGAGTGGAAATTTGATGTTGTTGTAGGTAAATAAATGATCAGCATGTCATAAAACATAAGAATTAGGGATAAAGTTTCATTTCTGAGCCTTGGGGCGAAAGTATAAATATGCAAAAGTTTAAGGGTAAAATTGTAATTTTTCCAAAGTTAGAGTTAAGGACTGTTTTGATAAACGTTAATATTAAATAAGTTAAAATTTCTATTATAGATCAAGAATAATGAAATTCGGGGTTAGACCGAGGAAAGAAAAAGGTTGAGGACTAAATTAAAATATTTAATCATATTTTGTATCGAGGATAGTTTGTGGTAAATAAATGCAATGTTTTATTATTTATAATTAATGATGTTATTTTTCAGAATCTATATATTTATTTTGTAAATTTATTCCTTGACGATTCAAGCAAGAATTGACAGAGAAATGATACTTAAAAGTCTTGGTTGAACCGTAGAAATGTGTAAGATACAAATGTCATGACATTAGGGTTTAAGGATACCAAGTAACACCATGCCAAGGCATGGCATTGGTAAGTTTTACAAGGCAAGGAAATCATGTAAGACCATGTCAAGACATGACATTGATAAACTATGATAAGGTAAAGATCCCATGTAAGACTATGCCAAGGCATTGCAATGGTGAGTTCATAAGGCAAGGATACCACGTAAGACCATATCAAGACATGGTAATGGTAAGTTTAAAAAGGAAAGGTACCCGTGTATCCTTAGTATTCCAAGTGGTTCAACAAAAAATTTAAAGAATGTACCAAAGAGAAAGTAAGATAAGTCTGGTAACGCCTCGTGCTCAACTCCAGCAATAGTATCGGGTAAGAGATGTTACATTTATTAGTATCAGAGCAAGAATTTAGTCGGTTCTCAGAATATTCAGTATGAGTAAGAGTCTAGCTATACATGCCATACTTATATTTTGATAGTGTGACAAATCCTGACGATTTTAAAATGTTTTTCTTTTATAGTTATGGATCTTGAACGAGTTGGTACAGATGATGTAGAAAGTAACGCACCTGCTCCCGCAGAAGGGACGGTGCCACCACTAGCCTTTTACAGTTAGTCAGGAAGGATGGGCTCGAGAAGCCTTCTTCCAAGCTATGAATGAATTTTTTGTCGAGTTCGTTCGTACGAATCTAGCCGTTAGACCTCCACCCCCATGATTCTTAGACTACCCATATAGCTTCCCCAATTACAGATACAGTCAGAAGAGAGATGCCACTAGTTGATAAAATTAGAAAACAATAGGCCGAAAAGTTTTGGGCTACTAAATATGATGATGCAGAGAAAACTAAATTTTGGCTCGAGAATACTATTAGGGTCTTTGATGAGTTATCGCGCACACCTGAAGAGTGCATGAAGTGTTGTATCACTTTTACGATACTCGGCCTACCATTGGTGGAAGACACTTGTGTCAGTAGTACCGAAAGAGAGGGTTACTTGGGATTTCTTTCAGGAGGAGTTCCGTAAGAAATATATTAGTTAGAGATTCATCAACCAGAAAAGAAAAAAATTCCTTGAACTAAAGTAGGGTAAAATGACAGTGACTGGATATGAACGTGAATTTGTCAGACTCAGTAATTATGCTCGAGAGTGTGTGTCTACTGAAGTTATTATGTGCAAGAGATTTGAAGATGGGCTCAATGATGATATTCGACTGCCAGTCAGTGTTTTAGAAATAAAAGAGTTTGTTATTTTAGTTGAAAGAGCTTGTAAGGTAGAGGAGTTACTGAAAGGAAAGGGTAAAGCTAAAATTGAGATGTAAGACACGAAGAAAAGACAGATTAGCAAGTCGTTTCAGTCTACATCCAAGAGGCCTAGAGAGTTCTCTATGAGATCTAATTTTTCAGCAGGGTATTTTAGCCGAAACAAAGGTAGAAGATTTATGGGTCAGAAAGCTTAAACCACTTCAATTACGAGTGTTGACAGTATTCAGCCTGATAGACCTGAGTGTCTTTAATGTGGTCGACGTCATCCAGGTCAATGTCGAGCAACTAAGACTAGTTGTTTCGATGTGGTGCATCGGATCATTTCATTTGGGAGTGTCCTGAGATGGTTAAAAGAGAAGTAATACTGAGTGTAAGATCAGGCAATGCCCCCATTAAAGACAAACCTCAGAGAAGTTCAAGAATAGGGGCAGGTAGAGGTGCACTAGAGATTCAGCAGTGAGACCAGATGTTAGAGCACCTGTAAGGACCTATGCTATCTGTATGAAGAGGCATCCTCCCCCGATATAATTACGGGTACATTTTCTCTTCATGATGTTAATGTTTTTGCTTTAATTGATCTGGGTTTGACCCATTCCTATGTTTGCATGAAATTGATGCCTAGTGTGAACATGTCCATAATGTCTACGAGATTTGTGATTAAAGTATCGAATCCATTGGGTCAGTATGTATTAGTAGAAAAAGTATGTAAAAATTGCCCTTTCATGATTAAAGCTTATTGTTTTTCGGCTAATCTCATGCTATAGCCGTTTGATGAGTTTGATGTGATTCTTAGTATGGATTGGTTGACTGCGCATGACGTGATAGTGAATTGTGGAAAAAAATTGATTGAGTTGAAATACAAAAATGGTGAAATTATTCGGGTTAATTCAGATGAGTTAGATAGTTCAATTGCCATGATTTCTGTTATGTCTGCTCAGATATGCTTGAGAAAAGGATAGGAAGCTTATCTTGATTTTGTGTTCAATACTAAAGATCCAGAGTTGAAAATTGAATCAGTGCCTGTGGTATGTGAGTTTCTTGATGTGTTTTTGGATGAACTACCATGTTTGCCCCCTATCAGAGAAGTTGAGTTTGGTATTGACTTGGTTCCAGGTACAACAACCATTTCTATTACTCCTTATAGAATGGATCCAATGGAATTGAGAGAATTGAAAGTTCAGTTGCAAGAACTAACAAAGAAAGGCTTTGCAAGACCTAGTTGTTCAGCATGGGGTGCACCAGTACTCTTTGTGAAAAAGAAAGATGGTTCGATGAGATTGTGCATAGATTATCGGTAGCTTAACAAGATGACTATTAAGAACAAGTATCCACTGCCTAGAATTAATGATTTTTTTTATCAATTGAAGGGAGCTACTGTATTCTCCAAGATAGATTTGAGATCCGGATATTATCAGTTGAGAGTTAAAGAGTCAGATGTTCCGAAGACTGTTTTCTAGACTAGGTATGGCCATTATGAGTTCCTTGTGATGCCATTTGGCTTGACTAATGCTCCTACCATTTTCATGGACTTAATGAATCAAACTTTCAGACCTTACTTGGATAAATTTGTAATTGTGTTTATTGATAATATCTTGGTTTATTCTCATGATACTGAGCATTCATAGACTTTGAGAGATAATCAGCTTTATGCCAAGTTTAGCAAAAGTGAGTTTTGGTTACAGGAAGTTGGTTTTCTTAGACATATAGTCTCAGGTGAAGTTATTAGAGTTGATTCGAGCAAGATTTCAGCCATTGTTGAATGGAAGCCTCCGAGGAATGTATCAAAGGTCAAAAGTTCTCTTGGTCTCGCTGGTTATTACAAACAATTTGTAGACGGATTTTCCATGATATTTACTCCATTGACAAGATTTCTACAGAAAGATATCAAGTTTGAATGGACTGAAAAGTGTCAGCAGAGTTTTGAAAAGTTAAAGGCATTATTGACTGAAGCTTTTGTCTTAGTACAACCAGAACCGGGTAAAGAGTTTGTGATTTACAGAGAGGTGTCCTTGAATGGACTAGGCTGTGTACTTATGTAGGAAGGAAAGGTAATTGCTTATGCCTCTAGACAGCTAAAGCCACATGAGAAAAATTATGTGATACATGATTTAGAACTAACTGGCATTGTATTTGCATTGAAAATCTAGAGACATGCTTGTATGGTGAGAAGTGCCGAATATTTACTGATCATAAAGGTTTGAAATACTTGATGACTTAGCAAGATTTGAACTTGAGCAAAGAAGATGACTAGAGTTGATTAAAGATTATGAACTAGTGATCGGTTATCACCCGGGTAAGGCAAACGTAGTTGTTGATGCTTTCAGTAGAAAATCTTTATTTGCATTAAGAGCTATGAACACTAGTTTAACCTTATCGGATGATGGTTCTATCTTAGCTAAATTAAGAGCGAAGCCAATGTTTCTTGAAGAAATTTGTGAAGTTCAGAAAGATGACAGTGAGTTACAAGCCAAAAGAGCTCAGTGTGAGTCGGGTATAGAGTCAGATTTTCAGATCAGTTTTGATGGTTGTTTAATGTTCAGAAATTGGATATGTGTACCAAAAAATGATGAGCTTATTCGAAAGATTTTAGAGGAAGCACATAGCAGTTCCTTGTCTATTCATCTAGGTAGTACAAAGATGTATAATGATTTGAAGAAAATGTATTGGTGGGTAGGAATGAAAAGAGAAATCTCAGAGTTTGTTTCTAAATGCTTGATCTGTCAGTAGGTAAAGGCCGAACATCAGGTACCTTCAGGTTTATTGCAGCCTGTGTTAGTTCCTGAGTGAAAATGGGACTGAGTTGCCATAGACTTTGTGACAGGGTTGCCGTTGACACCGAGAAAGAAAGATACAGTACGAGTTGTGATTGATAAGCTAACGAAGTTGACTCATTTTATTCCAGTTCATATGGATTATTCACTTGACAAGTTGGCTGAGTTGTATATTTCAAAGATAGTCAGACTATATGGAGTACCGTTATCGATTATTTCAAATAGAGACCCGAGATTCGCTTTGCGGTTTTGGAAGAAGTTACAGGAAGCTTTGGGCACAAACTTGAGTTTTAGTACAGCTTTCCATCCTCAGACCGATGGTCAGTCAGAGAGAGTTATTCAGATACTTGAGGATATGCTCAAATGTTGTATCCTATAATTTCAAGGTAGTTGGGAGAAATATTTTCCATTGGTAGAGTTTGCTTATAATAATAGTTATCAGTCGAGTTTGAAAATGGCACCTTATGAAGCTTTGTATGGACGTAAATATCGCACACCTTTGTATTGGACAGAGCTTAAAGAAAATCAGATTTACGGGGTTGATTTAGCTAAAGAAACTAAAGAGAAAGTGAAAGTTATCAGAGATTGCTTGAAAGCAGCTTCAGGTAGTTAGAAGTCTTATGCAGACTTGAAAAGAAAAGAGATTGAGTATCAAGTCGGTGACAAATTGTTCTTGAAAGTATCCCCGTGGAAGAAAGTCTTTATATTTGGCAAGAAAGACAAACTAAGTCCACTTTTTATTTGACCGTTTGAGGTGACTAAAAGATTTGGACCATTAGCATATCGGTTAGCTTTGCCGCCAGAGTTAGAGAAGATTCATGATGTGTTCCATGTGTCCATGTTACGTTGTTACCGTTCTGATCCTTCACATGTGATTTCACAGACAGAGGTTGAGATTCAGGAAGATATGACTTATGGTGAAGAACCGGTAAAGATTTTAGCTCGAGAGGTCAATAAACTAAGGAACAAAAGTATTGCACTTGTGAAAGTATTATGGAATAGGCATGGGGTAGACAAGGCTACATGGGAGCCTGAAGAGGTTATGTGAAAACAGTATCCAAATCTTTTCACATGTAAGATTTTCGAGGACGAAAATCCCTAAAGGGGGGAGAAATGTAACATTCCAAAATAGGGCCTAAACGAAACAGTGGTTGCGAAACCATGAATCTGAGATAGAAAAGTTTATTCCGATTAATTTTTATAATTTACCGAGTGATTAGATACATGTCTTAGAGTATTGGTGGAAAATTTTATAGATAGCATGCTTAATTTACCTACTAGGCCTTAATTGCAAAAAGTTGATAAATATGAGTTTTAGATGCTAAAGGATTAAATTGAAGAGTATAATTGAAGTAGAGGTCCTTAAATGGTAATTAGACAATTAGGTTTTCATGGACAAAAATTGTAACGCCCCGTGCCCGAGACCGTTGCCGGAGTCGAACACGAGGTGTTAACAGACTTATTTCATTGTAAAACACAGTTCATTTAAGATTTCCAGACAAGCTGGCTAACTGCGTCACTGTCACCTTAAAAATCATAACTCGAGTTCCAAAACTTGAAAACCAGTTCCGTAAATTTTTTCTGAAACTAGACCCATAAGTACATCTACAAATTTTTTCTAGAATTTTTGGTCAGGCCAATAAGTACAGTTTATTAGTTAAAGTCTCCCCTGTTTCAGGGTTCGACTGCTCTGACCTTCATGCATTACGACTTATATATCTCCCTGTACAGGGCTTCAATACTTATACCGTTTGTTTATAACGCAACTAGACTCAAAAAGGAATCCATAAATATATGGCATGACTTCTAATTATCTCTGGTTAATGTATAGTGAATTTCCAAAGTCAGATTAGGGGATCCAGAAATCGCTCTGGCCTTGTTCCATGAAAACTTAAATATCTCCTAAAATACGACTCATATGATTGTTTCGTTTCTTCCATATGAAAGTAGATTCATCAGGATTCGATTACATAATTTATTAACTATTTAATTACATTCCTACTATTTTTAGTGATTTTTCAAATTTGCATCACTGCTGCTGTCAGCATCTGCCTTTAAGGTAAACTTTACCTATTTTATAGTTTCCATGATTCAACTAGCCCTTTAGCATATATAGCACAAAATATGATCATGATTAACCATTCCAATGGCCAATCATTGCCAAGCATATCCACATCTCTCAATAACCATATACATACAAAATGATTATAACACTATGCTCAAAATATATAAGCCATTTTCGCATGGCTATCCAAATATATACAACACCAAAGTACTTGACTAATAACACAAGGGCAGTCCTATACATGCCATTAGCAGAGTTCAACTAAAATAGTACCACAAGGGCTTTGATAGTGTGGATGACTTCGACTTGGACACTCCCGAGTCCGATAGCTGACGAACCAAAATCTATAAAACAAAGAATCAAAGAAACGGAATAAGCATTTAATGCTTAGTAAGTTTTGAGTAAGGAAATCATGCACAACTAAAATATAGCATTCATATGACTAAACGAATAATTTCATATACACATTTTCTCACAATCATACCTACTTCACATTTCCAACCCTTATATTCATACATAAGGAATCAACTTGACTAAAAGCCGGAAGCCTGTTAATCGATTGAGCGAAAACTATTTAGAAGGAATCAATTATTCCAATGCATATACAAAACTTACCTCATCGTTGGGATTTTAGGAGCGCATTAATTGAAATTATTACAGCAAGATCGCTCATTCCCAAACCCAAGTATCTTCGGGATTTAGCCGGATATAACCACTCGCGCAAGGCCTTCGGGTCTTAGCCCGGATATGGTCACTAGCATAAATGCCTTTGGGACTTAGCCCGGATATAGTCGCTAGCACAAATGCCTTCGGGTCTTAGCCCGGATATAGCAACTCGCACAAATGCCTTCGGATCTTAGTCCGGATATAGTAACTAGCATAAAAGCCTTCAGGACTTAGCCCGAATATCATTCGAATAGCCATGCACATATATCAATAAATCATGACACATCCATATTTCATTTTCATTACCAAAGCTCAAACACAAGACACTTATCACACTTACTAATTTCGGCTCAATAGCCACATACAAAGAGCACGATTTTGATTGGCTTTATAACATGATCTCTATACACATCCGGCTACCCGTCATAGGTATAAACTAATCACCTCAATATAATTCAAGTAGAATCATTATATCACAGTTTATTTGTCATACTTATATGTCATGACCTAATCGAATCATAATCTAAGTTCCATTACTCGAAAACTTACCTCGAATGTTGTCGAACGATTTCAACGTCTACTCGATCACCTTTTCCTTTCCTTATCGGATTTAATTCCCCTTTGCTCTTGAGCTTAATTTAACAAATAAATTGATTTAATCATTTTGAACATCAAGGAGAAATTCAAGGTACTTAGCCCATGTATATTAGGCATTAGAGTCATATATGTATGAAATCATGAATCAAATTCAACCTACTAGCCAATATTCTCCTTTAGCCGATTTTCTAAGTCAAGATAAAGCCATCAATATGCTTACCTATAGCTGAACGTACAACATCAATCTATGTATTCATTCATGTGGCCGAATATGCATGTCTATGGTGAGGCCGATTGTACACTTAATACATTCTAAAAATATGGTCACTTGTATTGGCTAATTACCATTTTGTTTCAAGTTCAAAGTTCGGCTAAAACACATATATACACTAGTAATCAAATACTAACATTTGCACTTCACCTTAATAGCTAACTTAGCAACCCTTAATTTAACATATAATTATTCATAACAAAATTAAAGCATCCTCTCCATTCCATCAATTCAAAGCACATACGTTACTTAATAGTATTCAAAGTCACATTCGGCCTTAGCACACAACTTCTCTACTTCATCTAACATGAACAACAACTATATTTCTCTTCTACTTCCTACCATGGCCGAATGCTTCATGAAGTTGCTAAGACCTACCTTTTTCAAATTCTCACACACACTCTATCATCTTCATACCTCATCAACACAACATCAAACACCAACCAAGAAGACAACACCCATGGCCGAGTATCATCTCCCACACATAGCAAAGATTTAAACCATGGGCTAGGTAGAACTCAAGCTAACAACTAAAAATATACATGAATCTCATGGAGCAACATCAAACATACCTTAGCCTAGTTACATGCATGGCCGAACCTCTTCAACCTTTCTTCTTCCTTTCTCCTTAGAATTTTCGGCCAAAGATGTTAAAGGATGAACATTTTTTTTTCTTTTCTTTGTTTTCATCACCCTTCATCCCCTTATTTTATTACTAACTCTTTTATTTTATTCTTTCCAACATGAAACATTAACACACCATGCTTAAAATATGCTATGACCCATAGCATGGCCGGCCACTAGCTCAAATTTTGGGCAATTTGACATGCAAACCCATCATTTCTATAGCATGCATTAATAGGCCACTTTACATTTGCCTAGCACATTTCTAAGTTTTCTCACATAAGTCCTATTTACCAAAATTCACCTACAATTAACAAAATTCAAATATGAAATTTTCACACATGCATATATACATATAATAAGCATAAAATATGACAGTTAATTATTTTTATGACTCGGTTTTGTGGTCCCGAAACCACTTCCCGGCTAGGGTCACATTAGGGCTGTCACAACTCTCCCCCACTTAAGAAATTTTCGTCCCCAAAAATCTTACCGGTAAATAGGTTTGGGTATTGTTCTCTCATAGAGTTCTCGGTTTCCCAAGTAGCTTCTTCGATTCCGTGTTTGAGCAATAACACCTTTACTAACGGAATCCTTTTGTTTCGCAACTCTTTCACTTCACGAGCTAGGATACGAATCGGTTCTTCTTCATAACTCAAGTCAGATTGAATTTCAACCTCTGATGGACTAATTATGTGCGAAGGATCAAATCTGTAACGTCGAAGCATCGAAACATGGAAAACGTTTTGAATCCTTTCAAGTTCAAGAGGTAAAAGCAACCTCTATGCAACTGGACCAACTCGTTCGGAGATTTCATAAGGCCCAATGAATCTCGGACTCAGTTTGCCCTTAAGGCCAAATCTGAGTATCTTTTTCCAAGGTGAAACCTTAAGAAACACTTTCTCCTACCTGATACTCAATATCTCTTCGTTTTAAATCCGCGTACGACTTCTGATGATCGGATGCCGCCTTCAGACTTTCACGAATTATTCTTACTTTCTGCTCAGCATCTTTAATCAAATCAACTCTGAAAATCTTACTTTCACAGAGCTCGGTCCAAAACAATGGTGTACGGCATTTACGACCGTACAAAGCCTCGTAAGGTACCATCTTAATACTTGATTGAAAACTATTGTTGTAAGCGAATTCAATCAAAGGTAAATACCGTTCCCATAAACCACTAAACTCAAGGATGCAACATCTTAACATATCCTCAAGTATCTGAATTATCCGCTCGGATTGACCATCGGTTTGGGGATGAAAAGCGGTGCTAAAATGCAACTTGGTACCCAAAGCTTCTTGCAATTTCTTCTAAAATCGCGAGGTGAATCTCGGATCTCTATCCGACACAATAGAAATGGGTACCCCGTGTAATCTCACAATCTGAGGAACATACAACTCAGCTAGTTTATCCAATGAAAAATCCGTGCGTACGGGGATAAAGTGAGCCGACTTAGTGAGTCTATCAACAACAACCCAAGTCGCACCTTTCTTACTTGCCGACACTGGCAACCCAGATACAAAATCCATCGTGACTCGATCCCATTTCCATTCAGGTATCATGATCGGCTGAAGTAAACCCGTAGGCACTTGATGTTCCGCCTTCACTTGCTGACATACTAAGCACTTCGAAACAAAATCGGAAATGTCTCGTTTCATACCATGCCACCAAAACTGACGTCTCAGATCGTTGTACATTTTCGTACTCCCCGGGTGAATTGACATTCGGCTACTATGAGCTTCATTCAGAATCATCGAAATAAGTTTTGAATTTCTTGGAACACACAAACGACTTCTGAACCTCAAACAATCGTCGTCATCAATTTGAAACTCTGATTCCCTATCCGAAACACATTCAGCCCGTTTTGTAACCAATTCATCATCGACTTTCTGAGCTTCACGAATTTGATGAATCAATAATGGTCTAGCCTCTAATTCTGCTACTAACACATTGTCGGATAGAACAGACAAGTGTACATTCATCGCTCGTAAAGTAAACAGTGATTTACGACTCAAAGCATCCGCAACCACATTAGCCTTTCCTGGGTGATAGTCAATGACAAACTCATAATCTTTTAACAACTCAAGCCAACGTCTTTGTCGCAGATTCAAGTCCCTTTGAGTCATCAAATATTTGAGACTTTTGTGATCTGAATATACATGGCACTTCTCACCAAATAAGTAATGTCGCCATATTTTCAAAGCGAATACGATGGCAGCCAGTTCAAGATCATGGGTTGGATAATTTTTCTCATATGGCTTCAGTTGCCTCGACGCATAAGATACAACTCGACCTTCTTGCATCAATACACAACCCAACCCAAGTAAGGATGCATCACTATAAATGACGAACTCCTTGCCTAATTCGGGCTGCACTAGTACTGGAGCTTCCGTCAAATGAGTTTTCAATTGATCGAAACTTTTCTGACACTTTTCTGTCCATTCAAACTTAACATCTTTCTGAAGTAGTTTCGTCATTGGTGTGGCTATCATCGAGAAACCTTTTACAAACCGTCAGTAGTAACCGACAAGTCCCAAAAAGCTCCGAACCTCAGTAATATTTCTCGGAGGCTTCCAGTTAAGTATGGCCGAAATTTTGTTCGGATCAACTCGAATACCCGATGCGGATACCACATGACCCAAGAAGCTCACCTCTCTTAACCAGAACTCACACTTACTGAACTTAGCATATAACTGCTTATCTCGTAAAATCTGCAACACTAATCTCAGGTGCTCAGCATGCTCGGTTTCATCTCTTGAGTAGACCAAGATGTCACCAATAAACACAACTACAAACCGGTCCAGATACTGTCTGAAGACCCGATTCATCAGATCCATAAATACCGTAGGGGCATTAGTGAGCCCAAATGGCATCACTAAGAACTCGTAGTGACTGTATCTCGTTCTGAAAGCTGTTTTGGGTATATCCCAAATCGAATTCACAACTGATAATAACCCGATCTCAAATCTATCTTTGAAAACACTGAGGCTCCCTTTAGTTGATCAAACAAATTGTCAATGCGCGGTATCGGGTATTTATTCTTTATTGTCACCTTATTCAGCTGACGATAGTCGATGCACAACCTCATGGTTCCGTCCTTCTTTTTCACAAACAATACTGGTGCACCCCAAGGTGAGAAACTTGGTCGAGCGAAACCTCTATCCGTCAACTCTTGCAACTGAGCTTTCAATTCCTTTAATTCTGTTGGTGCCATACGATACGGAGCTATCGAAATCGGTGTAGTCCCAGGTACAAGTTCAATACCAAACTCTACCTCCCGAACAGGTGGTAAACCCGGTAATTCCTCGAGAAAAACATCCAGATATTCACAAACCACCGACACAGATTCAGACTTCTTTTCTAACTCTTTGTCATCAAGTACATACGCAAGGTATGCTTCGCACCCCTTTCTTACATATTTCTGAGCCAACATCGATGATATTACAGCTAGCGACCCATTCAAGTCAGTGGACTCAACTCGAATCATCTCATTATTTGCACACCTCAAATCGATAGTTTTTCTTTTGCAATTTACAACTGCATCGTGAATGGTTAGCCAATCCATACCGAGGATAACATCAAATTCATCAAATGGAAAAAGCATCAAATTGGCCGGAAAGTAGTAACCTCTGATTTCTAAGGGACATTTCTTACACACTTTGTCGACAAGCACATAACGACCCAAGGGATTTGAAACCCGAATTACGAACTCAGTAGACTCAACAGGTAAAGTCTTACTGGTTGCTAAGGTTTTACATATATAAAATGAGTAGAACCAGGGTCAATCAAAGCAATCACATTAGTATCAAAGAGAGTGAAAGTACCGGTAATAACATCAGGCGAAGAAGCATCCTCGCGTGCACGTATAGCATAAGCCCTAGCAGGCGCACGAGCCTCAGATCTGGTTGTAGCATCTCTAGATCCTCTCTAACCGCCACTAGCATTGCCCGTGTTTCTAGACGGTCTACCCCGAGCAGTAGTAGCACCTGGTTTCCCACTCTGATTTACATTTTGTTCAGACAGTCTCGGGCAATCCTTGATAAAATGGTCAGCTGATCCGCATTTATAACATGAGCGGTCATGGAATCTACAACTCCCCGAATGCCATTTACCACAATACTGGCACTCCGTTCTGTCTCGACGATCGTTTCCAACACTGGCGACCAAAGTGACTCGTGTACTCACAGGGGGTCGGTCACGATCTCGTCTAGAAAAACCCGAAGTGTCTCTAGACCGGCCTAAGTCATCTCTAAATTTCTTCGATGACTGTTGGAAGGGCTTTCCCGAAGATCTCTTACGAAACTCCTTTGCTCCCATATCAGCTTTCCTTTTCTCCTTACTGAGCTCCTCGGCTTTGCAAGCTCGCTTGACAAGTACCACAAATTCTGGGATTTCTAAAATGCCAACATACAGCTTTATATCATCATTCAGTCCATCTTCGAAACGTTTACACATCACAGCTTCTGAAGAAATGCATTCTCGTGCGTACCGGCTAAACCTCACAAATTTTCATTCATAGTCGGTAACCGACATAGAACCTTGTTTAAGCTCAAGAAATTCCTTCCGTTTTTGGTCAATGAATCTCTGGCTGATATACTTCTTTCGGAACTCGGTTTGGAAAACCTCCCAAGTTACTTGCTCTCTGGGCACAACAGAAATCAACGTATTCCACCAATAGTAGGTAGAATCACGTAGCAAGGAGATAGTACACTTTAAGCATTCATCGGGTGTGCAAGATAGTTCATCAAGTACCCGAATAGTGTTATCCAACCAAAATTCAACTTGCTCGGCGTCGTCGCTGTCCGTAGCTTTAAATTTAGTAGCCCCGTGTTTTCGGATTCTGTCAACTGGGGGCTTATTTGACCTTATTTGGTCAGTGACCGGAGGCATTGCAGGTGCGGGGGTTGTACTAGTCGGGAATGGGGGTTGTGGAATAGCCGTATTAGTTCGAATGTATTGGTTGAACCAATTATTCATCATGCTATAAAAAGCTTGTCTAGCTTCATCGTTCGGATTACTAGCAATAGGTTGAGAGTCCGCCGGCACTGTCCCTTGCGCGGGAGCAGGCGCTACACTCTCAAGATCATCAGCTACCACTCGGTTGGGATCGGGATCCATTACAATAAATAAACACATTTTCAATTGTCAGAAATCACCACACTATCAAATAATCACATAATGGCATGTATAGCTAGACCCAAACGTATTACAGTAGTCCTAGAATCGACTAAACCGTAGCTCTGATACCAATAATATTGTAACGCCCCGTGCCCAAGACCGTTGACGGAGTCGAACACGAGGTGTTAATAGACTTATTTCATTGTAAAACACAGTTCATTCAAGATTTCCAGACAAGCTGGCTAACTGCGTCACTGTCACCTTAAAAATCATAACTCGAGTTACAAAACTCGAAAACCAGTTCCGTAATTTTTTTCTAAAATTAGACCCATAATTCCATCTAAAAATTTTTTTCTAGAATTTTGGTCGGGCCAATTAGTACAGTTTATTAGTTAAAGTCTCCCCCGTTTCAGGGTTCAACTGCTCTGACCTTCATGCATTACGACTTATATATCTCCCTGTACAGGGCTTCAATACTTATACCGTTTGTTTATAACACAACTAGACTCAAAAAGGAATCCATACATATATGGCATGACTTCTAATTATCTCTGGTTAATGTATAGTGAATTACCAAAGTCAGATCAGGGGATCCAGAAATCGCTCTGGCCCTGTTCCATGAAAACTTAAATATCTCTTAAAATACGACTCATATGATCGTTTCGTTTCTTCCATATGAAATTAGATTCATCAAGGTTCGATTAAATAATTTATTCACTATTTAATTACATTCCTACTATTTTTAGTGATTTTTCAAATTTGCATCACTGCTGCTGTCAGCATCTGCCTTTAAGGTAAACTTTACCTATTTTATAGTTTCCATGATTCAACTAGCCCTTTAGCATATATAGCACAAAATATGATCATGATTAACCATTCCAATGGCCAATCATTGCCAAGCATATCCACACCTCTCAATAACCATATACATACAAAATGATTATAACACTATGCTCAAAATATATAAGCCATTTTCACATGGCTATCCAAATATATACAACACCAAAGTACTTGACTAATAACACAAGGGCAGTCCTATACATGCCATTAGCAGAGTTCAACTAAAATAGTACCACAAGGGCTTTGATAGTGTGGATGACTTCGACTTGGAAACTCACGAGTCCGATAGCTGACGAACCAAAATCTATAAAACAAAGAATCAAAGAAACGGAATAAGCATTTAATGCTTAGTAAGTTTTGAGTAAGGAAATCATGCACAACTAAAATATAGCATTCATATGACTAAACGAATAATTTCATATACACATATTCTCACAATCATACCTATTTCACATTTCCAACCCTTATATTCATACATAAGGAATCAACTTGACTAAAAGCCGGAAGCTTGTTAATCGATTGAGCGAACACTATTTAGAAGGAATCAATTATTCCAATGCATATACAAAACTTACCTCATCGTTGGGATTTTACGAGCGCATTAATTGAAATTATTACAGCAAGATCGCTCATTCCCAAACCCAAGTATCTTCGGGATTTAGCCGGATATAACCACTCGCATAAGGCCTTCGGGTCTTAGCCCGGATATGGTCACTAGCATAAATGCCTTCGGGACTTAGCCCGGATATAGTCGCTTGCACAAATGCCTTCGGGTCTTAGCCCAGATATAGCAACTCGTACAAATGCCTTCGGATCTTAGTTCGGATATAGTCACTAGCATAAAAGCCTTCGGGACTTAGCCCGGATATCATTCGAATAACCATGCACATATATCAATAAATCATGACGCATCCATATTTCATTTTCATTACCAAAGCTCAAACACAAGACACTTATCACACTTACTAATTTCGGCTCAATAGCCACATACAAAGAGCATGA
This sequence comes from Gossypium hirsutum, assembly GCF_007990345.1. Classification (NCBI taxonomy): domain Eukaryota; kingdom Viridiplantae; phylum Streptophyta; class Magnoliopsida; order Malvales; family Malvaceae; genus Gossypium; species Gossypium hirsutum. Next base: position 51,108,163 of record NC_053434.1, read on the forward strand.
TTTTGATTGGCTTTATAACATGATCTCTATACACATTCGGCTACCCGTCATAGGTATAAACTAATCACCTCAATATAATTCAAGTAGAATCATTATATCACCGTTTATTTGTCATACTTATATGTCATGACCTAATCGAATCATAATCTAAGTTCTATTACTCGAAAACTTACCTCGAATGTTGTCGAACGATTTCAACGTCTATTCGATCACCTTTTCCTTTCCTTTGTCGGATTTAGTTCCCCTTTGCTCTTGAGCTTAATTTAACAAATAAATTGATTTAATCATTTTGAACATCAAGGAGAAATTCAAGGTACTTAGCCCATGTATATTAGGCATTAGAGTCATATATGTATGAAATCATGAATCAAATTCAACCTACTAGCCAATATTCTCCTTTAGCCGATTTTCTAAGTCAAGATAAAGCCATCAATATGCTTACCTATAGCCGAACGTACAACATCAATCTATGTATTCATTCATGTGGCCGAATATGCATGTCTATGGTGAGGCCGATTGTCCACTTAATACATTGTACAAATATGGTCACTTGTATTGACTAATTACCATTTTGTTTCAAGTTCAAAGTTTGGCTAAAACACATATATACACTAGTAATCAAATACTAACATTTGCACTTCACCTTAATAGTTAACTTAGCAACCCTTAATTTAACATATAATTATTTATAACAAAATTAAAGCATCCTCTCCATTCCATCAATTCAAAACACATACATTACTCAATAGTATTCAAAGTCACATTCGGCCTTAGCACACAACTTCTCTACTTCATCTAACATGAACAACAACTATATTTCTCTTCTACTTCCTACCATGGCCGAATGCTTCATGAAGTTGCTAAGACCTACCTTTTTCAAATTCTCACACACACTCTATCATCTTCATACCTCATCAACACAACATCAAACACCAACCAAGAAGACAACACCCATGGCCGAGTATCATCTCCCACACATAGCAAAGATTTAAACCATGGGCTAGGTAGAACTCAAGCTAACAACTAAAAATATACATGAATCTCATGCAGCAACATCAAACATACCTTAGCCTAGTTACATGCATGGCCGAACCTCTTCAACCTTTCTTCTTCCTTTCTCATTAGAATTTTCGGCCAAAGATGTTAAAGGATGAACATTTTTTTTCTTTTCTTTGTTTTCATCACCCTTCATCCCCTTATTTTATTACTAACTCTTTTATTTTATTCTTTCCAACATGAAACATTAACACACCATGCTTAAAATATGCTATGACCTATAGCATGGCCGGCCACTAGCTCAAATTTTGGGCAATTTGACATGCAAACCCATCATTTCTATAGCATGCATTAATAGGCCACTTTACATTTGCCTAGCACATTTCTAAATTTTCTCACATAAGTCCTATTTACTAAAATTCACCTACAATTAACAAAATTCAAATATGAAATTTTCACACATGCATATATATATATATAATAAGCATCAAATATGACAGTTAATTATTTTTATGACGCGGTTTTGTGGTCCCGAAACCACTTCTCGACTAGGGTCACATTAGGGCTGTCACAAAAATTGACATATATAGATAAAAATAACTAAAGTTTAATGAATGGTATTTTAGTCATTTGGTAATTAAAAGATTAAAAAAGGGAAAAAATGGCAAAATGTGCCCATCTTCTTCATTAGGCCAAAATTTCAAGGGTTCTTCATAGCTAGGGTTTTTTCAAGCTTCCAAGCTTCATAGTAAGTGATTCCAAGCCTTGTTTTTAAAGTTCTTTATGTTTTTGAAGTCCCAATAACTTGATTTAGCTTATTCTAACAATAATTTAACCTAGGGTTCATATTTGGAAAAATACTCATAGGTGAAATGTTTTTATTTTGATGTTTTAGGGTAGAATATGAAGCTTGAAATTATGTTAAACAACTTGAGCTAAGCGATTTTAAACGAAAATGAGTAAAACGACATAATCGGTAAAAATACCTAATGGTCATAAGTACATGTTAGAGTGAGAATTTGATGTTGTCGTAGGTAAATAAATGATCAGCATATCATGAAACATAAGAATTAGGGATAAAGTTTCATTTCCGAGCCTTGGGGCAAAAGTGTAAATATGCAAAAGTTTAGGGGCAAAATTATAATTTTTTAAAGTTAGAGTTAAGGACTGTTTTGATAAATGTGAATATTAAATAAGTTAAATTTTCTATTATAGATCAAGAAGAATGAAATTCAGGGTTAGACCAAGGAAAGAAAAAGGTTGAGGACTAAATCAAAATATTTGATCGTATTTTGTATCGAGGTAAGTTTGCGGTAAATAAATGCAATGTGTTATTATTTATAATTAATGATGTTATTTTTCAGCATCTATATATTTATTTTGTAAATTTATTCCTTGATGATTCAAGCAAGAATTGACGTAGAAATGATACTTAAAAGTCTCGGTTGAACCTTAGGAATGTGTAGGATACAAATGTCATGACATTAGGGTTTAAGGATACCAAGTAAGACCATGCCAAGGCATGGCATTGGTAAGTTTTACAAGGCAAGGAAATCATGTAAGACCATGTCAAGACATGGCATTGATAAACTACGATAAGGAAAAGATCCCATGTAAGACCATGCCAAGGCATGGCAATGGTGAGTTCGTAAGGCAAGGATACCACGTAAGACCATGTCAAGACATGGCAATGGTAAGTTTAAAAAGGAAAGGTACTTGTGTATCCTTAGTATTCCAAGTGGTTCAACGGAAAATTTAAAGAGTGTACCGAAGGAAAAGTAAGATAAGTCTGGTAACGCATCGTGCTCGACTCCGGCGACGGTCTCGGGTAAGGGGTGTTACAGTACTTATGTCCAGGCAATCCTGGTAAACGAATCCAAGCCATGACCATATTCGGATATGGTTGTGAAGGGTTAAATTCAATGCTCCAGGGTTGAACCGTTAGATATTTCCCATAGACTATCCAAGGCCCTTGACTTAAAACTCTTTCGAAATCTCCAGAGTTTTGGAATTTAGCCAAAGAGTAGCCTTTTTCGATATTCATTAAACGGAATGGTTGACTTGGTTGCCGTAAGGAGTGAATCTTGTTTTTTAGCGTTGCGTATCCAATATTTCTTCCTAAGAGCTTAATTATCACCGTAAACTCCATATCTTTTATGAGAAGTTTGTTGAAACCATTCTTTTGAAAACGGGGATCGACTTTGTTTGAAAGTGAAAATTAAAACAGGAGTCGCCACCAATCTTTTATCAGGTGTGATCGGATCACCATTGTTTTAATAAATCAATTTTAGTTTACTAAAACAGGGCCTTTGCTCTACGAAACTTGAGAGAATGAGTTCGGGAGTCGGTTACGTGCGAGGAAGGATTAGCACCCTCGACACGCCCAAAAAATTGGTACCGAATTGATTAGTTAGTGTCTTAATATCGAAAATTAAAAATCGGGAAGGGACTTGAAATACGATCTTTTCTATTAATACTGATTTTAAAATTCTTGAATTGACTTAAATCGATTTGTTTAAAGATTTCCTTATCTTGAGATATCGGAGTATCACATCCCGTAAGTTAGTACATAATACCATGAATTCCCGAGCACAAGGTCGTCTTTTAATTTAAATTGGAAATCCATGCATTTCAAAACTCAAAAGGATATTTAGCTATTTAGAACCAACAAGAGAACCGAAACCCTGTAAGTTAGGGCACAATTCTTCGATGTTCCAAAATGCGAAACATTGCCTTATTTATTGAAATTAGTAAAAACATGAATAAAAATCTTTAAAGTAATGAACAACAGAATGATATAAAAGAGGCGGGAGACAAAAATAAACGAGTTGGAAATACATTGAAACAAATAATAAATATGACAACAATATTAAAACAATAACAATACATGCGATATATTAAACGTAATAATAGTATCCAATGTGAAATAAAAACAACAAATATATACATAATAAAGATATTAAGAGTATGTACGTAAAATATATATATTTATAAATAGTAATAGTGTTAGAAATATACTATATATAGTGTTTGAAGTATATACATAAAATAGTGAAAATATAACTAGTAATGTTAAGATATATATAATATATACATATGTATGAAATAGATATAAAAGAAAATATGTACATAATATAGTGTAAAAAATACATACATAATATAATTAAAATATATACATAAGATAACATGTAGAAAAAAAATATATAAATAATATAGTATTAAAGATATATACATAAAATAGTATAATATATATATACATAATATAGAATTTAGAATATACCTAATATATTAAAAGAATATATATAATATAATCTTAAAAATATAATAATAACAAAAAAAAGAGGCAGAGAGTGGGTGATTTCCGGCCACAAGGCCGGCCACCGTCCGGTCACCGGACCGCCGCCGGCCACCGTCGGTGCCACCGTACACGGCAGCCGGACCTTAAAAAAAACTTTTTCGGTAAAAATGGGAAAGCTTCCTCCTTTTATTTTTACTTTCGTATAAAAGAAACAAAATAAAACTGAAAGGAAAACAATAAGCAAACAAAGAACTTAAAACGAGAATAGACCAAGAAACCTATTTTGCTTTGATATTTGATTAATCTCCAAAAAAAAAAACTAGCCTCTCCAAAAACTAGCCTTTACAATAACTCTTCTCCTTGATTACTCTAAAAAAACCTCTCAAAAATCCTTTACAATCACTTTCTCCCCCAAAACTTCTTCCTCCCCTAAATACAAAATATGAGAAGGCTTATATAGCCATTTACCAAATATTTTTTATTGTTTATGTCTTCATTTGTAGGTACAAGTGGTGGTGGAGCAAGTGTGGCTAATGGAGTAGGTGGTGGAGCAAGTGTGGCTAGTGGAGTAGGTGGTAGAGCAAGTGTGGCTAGTGGAGTTGGTGGTGGAGCAAGTGTGGCTAGTGGAGTTGGTGGTGGCAAAGGCTAGGATTTAGTTGAGAAAAGTTTAGGTTGTGGGCTAGGGTTTTTTTATTTTGATTTGGGCTTAGGGTTTGGGCCATTGGGGTTTTGATGTAAATTGGGCTTTGGGTAGTTAAGATTTTGGGTTTTGGGTTTAATTTTGGTGGGTTAGGTAAGGTTAAATTGGGTTTTCATGCAAATGGGTTAAAATTGGCCTACAACAGCTGCCCCTCTTTACTTATTATCGTGTAACAAGAATAAAGCAAAGACACAAAGAAAGACCAATTTTGCCCGGTCTTACTAAGTATGGACTTCTTTGGTGCTCTTCTTATCCAGGTAGTCTCTTTCCAAACCACTGTATCTTGTTGTCTTGATCAAATCTACTGCATCTTCTGATATATGCCTTGTAGCTTCGATTTACTCCAAGGTGACATCAAAAAGATAAGATCTACAGCTTCAATCTGCTCTTTCATTGCTTTAGTCAGATAAAATTTGTGGTCTTCTCTTCTGCAACTTTTAGAAAGGTAAGATCTGATATCATCGATCAGCTCCACTGCAACTTCAACTAGCTTCACTGTAACTTCAGGGATATAAAATCTGTGTCTTCGATTAATTCTAGTCTTTATTCTTTACTCGGCATGTGATCCTGAGCTTAACTTATTTCTCGCAATATGAATTGACTCTTTAAAACTAAACATTAAAAACAGAAATTGAAAATAGCTCAGCACGTGAACCAAGGCTTAACTCACTTCTCGCAATATGAGTTGATTTTTAAAACAAAATTTGTAAAACAGATTTTGAAAATACCTTGGTATGTCACCTCTCGTAATATGAGTTGATTTTTGCAAAGCATAAATTGAAAAAAAATCAATTGAAAATACATCGGCGTGTGATCTGAGGCTCAACTCACCTCTCGCAATATGAGTTGATTTTTAAAACAAAATTTGTAAAACAGATTTTGAAAATACCTCGGTATGTCACCTCTCGTAATATGAGTTGATTTTTGCAAAGCATAAATTGAAAAAAAAATCAATTGAAAATACCTCGGCGTGTGATCTGAGGCTCAACTCACCTTTCGTAATATGAGTTGATTTTTTTGACAAACATAAATTGAAAAAAAAAGAAATTGAAAATATCTCAGCGTGTCCTGAGGTTGAACTCACCTCTCGCAATATGAGTTGATTTTTTGGAAAAACAAAATTTGAAAAACAGAATTTGAAAATACCTCAGCGTGTGAGTCAAGGCTCAACTCACCACTCGCAATATGAGATGACTTTTTTGAAACACAGAAATTGAAGAACAGAAATGGAAAACACCTCAGCATCTTGAGGTTCAACTCACCTCTCGCAATATGAGCTGATTTTTTTTTAAAGACAGAAATTGAAAATACCTCAACGTGTCTTGAGGCTCAACTCACCTCTCACAATATGAGTTGATTTTTGACAAACAAAAATTGAAATTACCTCAGCGTCTTGAGGTTCAACTCACCTATCGCAATATGAGTTGATTTTTTTGAAAAACAGAAATTGAAAATACCTCAACGTGTCTTGAGGTTCAACTCACCTCTCGCAATATGAGCTGATTTTTTAAAGACAGAAATTGAAAATACCTCAACGTGTCTTGAAGCTCAACTCACCTCTCGCAATATGAGTTGATTTTTGACAAAAAAAAATTGAAATTACCTCAGCGTGTCCTGAGGGTCAACTCACCTATCACAATATGAGTTGATTTCTTTGAAAAACAGAAATTGAAAATACCTCAACGTGTCTTGAGGCTCAACTCACCTCTTGCAATATGAGTTGAGTTTTGACAAACAAAAATTGAAATTACCTCAGCGTGTCCTGAGGCTCAACTCACTTCTCATAATATGAGTTGATTTTTTTAGAAACATAAATTAAAAAAACGAAAATTGAAAATACCTCAGCGTGTCTTGAGGCTCAACTCACCTCTCACAATATGAGTTGATTTGAAAAGCAGAATTTGTAAGGCAAAAATTGAAAAACAGAAATTAAAAAATCCTCAGCGTGCCCTGAGGCTCAACTCACCTCTCGCAATATGAGTTGATTTTGAAAAATAGAAATTAAAAAATAGAAATTAAAAATACCTCGGCGTGCCCCGAGGCTCAGCTCACCTCTCGCAATATGAGTTGATTTTTTTGAAAGATAGAAATAAAAACATCAAAATACCAAAAGATGTCATTTGGTGGAACTCAGGTGTCCTTTCCTTTGATTCAGTACAGCTATCATCGAGATCTCTTGTTCTGCTGAAATACATGTATATGTCATGCATGATGTTATCATGAAATGCACATGTTTGCCTTAAATGCCTTTATGCCTACATGATCATGCTATGTGCCTTGGGCTTGCTTGTCATATGTCCCTTTCCGTCATGATTTTTGATAATCTACGTTCATTACTTTGACTCTTGACTTTCTCTTCAGGCCCTGTACCCATCCTCTAGCTTCACGACTAATCTGCATTTCTCAGATATCACTCTTTTGCCCCTGGTTGAACTTTGTCCTTGCTTTGAGGCTCTTGTACTTATTAAATTCTTATCCGAGTAATGCTTAGCACTTTTTTGTTTAGAGTATGTCATTTCACTATTTATCATGTAAATGAACCATATAATGAGATGCATGAAAATGGTCAGGTAGGGACAAAAGGATACCTCACATTTATTCATTTCAAAAGTAGCAAACAAAGAAAGTTAATCAATGATAGTAAAAAAAAGTGTCATAAAGAGAAAGGGGATCGCATTTCAACAAATAAAAATGCTCAGATATTCAACGCATGAACTGTAACACCCCGTACCCGAGACCGTTGCCGGAGTCGGACACGAGGGGTTCACAGACCAAATTCGCTTACTATCGCAGTCCATTTTAAAATTTTCCAGGCAGTTGGCTAACTGCGACACTGTCACCTTAAAAATCATATCTTGAGTTTCACAACTCGAAAATCAGTTTCGCAATTTTTCCCTGAAACTAGACTCATATGTCCATCTACATATTTTTTTCTAGAATTTTTGGTCAGGCAAATTAGTACAGTTTATTAGTCAAAGTACCCCATGTTACAGGGATCGACTACACTGACCTTTTCGTATTACGACTTGGATATCTCCCTGCACAGAGCTTCAATACTAATGCCGTTTGTTTCTATAGAAACTAGACTCAGAGAGGAATCTATACATGTATGGCATAACTCCTAATTATCTCTGGTTAATTTATAATGAATTTCCAAAGTCGGAACAGAGAATCCAGAAACCGTTCTGGCCCTGTCTCACGAGAACCTGAATATCTCTTAACATACTGTCCATATGATCGTTTCGTTACTTTCCTATGAAAATAGATTCATCAAGATTCGTTTACATAATTTATTCATTATTTAATTCCAATCCTACTATTTTTAGTGATTTTCCAAATCTACATCACTGCTGCTGCCAGCATCTGCCTTTAAGGTAGACTTTACCTATTTCATAGTTTCCATGATTCAACTAGCCCTTTTAGCATAAATAGCACAAATTATGATAGTGATTAACCATTCCATACGAAATGATTATAACATTATGCTCAAACATATATAAGCCATTTTCGCATGGCTATATACATTAACCAAACTATTCTTCCGCCACTAGTCTATTTTATACATGCCATAAGATAATCCAAAACATAGCAGTACCAAACAGTGGATAGTGATAGTGTGACTAGTTGCTGACGATCCCCGAGCCTGTAGCTTCGCAATGAGATCTATAAAACAGAGGAAACAGAGTAAACGGAGTAAGCATTACAATGCTTAGTAAGTTTTAAGCAGTGTCAACAGATAACAATCAAATTATAACATAGTTGTTCGTATTTTTATTTCACTCTTCCTTCGGGCATACCATCCCTTTACCGAATATGCACATCTCATCATATACAATAGGCAGATAAACTTTCACATAAAAGTGAGCTCATGTGACATAGATATATCGTATGATTTCACATCACCTCTCACACTGATCTGATATCACATAATCATAGGAATAGTCTCATAGATTGCTCTCGTATGCATCACATAACTACCTTATGATTTAGTGCAAATCAAGCTCACATATAAACTTGGAGTACATACCTGTTTAACCTTTCGCATTGAATATATTTATAAGCAATTCTTATTACGAAGTCTTACCCGGACATAATCTCCACACGAAGTTATCGGGTCTTACTTGGACAAAATTCCCACACGTAGTCATCGGGTCTTTAGAGCTCGGATATAGTACGAGCACGAAGATTACGGACATTAATCAGTGATAATATTCTCGCATAAAGCCTTCGGGGTTTTAACCCGGATATAGTACTGACACAAATGCCCTTCGGGACTTATCACATTTATGCACTTTCACATCCATCACGTTGGCCACTCGGCCCCGTCACATATATACACTTTCACATTCATCACATCGGCCATTAGGCCTTATCACATATATACACTTTCACATTCATCACATCGGCCATTAGGCCTTATTACATATATACACTTTCACATTCATCACATCGGCTATTAGGCCTTATCACACATATACACTTTCACATTCATCACATCGGCCATTGGGCCTTATCACATATATATACACTTTCACATTCATCACATCGGCTATTAGGCCTTATCACATATATACACTTTCACATTCATCACATCGGCTATTAGGCCTTATCACACATATACACTTTCACATTCATCACATCGGCTATTAGGCCTTATCACACATATACACTTTCACATTCATCACATCGGCCATTAGGCCTTATCACATGTATATACACTTTCACATTCATCACATCGGCCATTAGGCCTTATCACATATATACACTTTCACATTCATCACATCGGCCATTAGGCCTTACTATCATTTCATATTCGAATACTCATAAACTTACAATATCACGATTTAGAATTCAAGTATGGGTTTAATCAATAGCTTATGAGCAACTAAAACAAGTTTATCAAGGTTCACAACATAATCTCAAATTCAGCACAAGCTGTTTTTCCTGAGCAATAGTCACTAAATTATTTATAACGGGAGCTAAAAAACTCCAAATCACTTTCCGTTAATTTTTCCTGAATATAGACTCGTATATATTTCATCCATAAAATTTCCAGAATTTTAGGTTTGGCCAATCAATACCAGATTTTTCTTAAAGTTTCCCCTGTTTCACTGTTTGACTAATCTGACCACTCTTCACTACGAATCAAATTTCTCATTTTACTGAATTCAAAATGTGTTGTATTTGATTTCATTTGAAACTAGACTCATTAAGGAGTCTAAGCATATAAATTTTATCTTATAACCATTTTTTTACAATTTATAATGATTTTCTAAAAACAGAACAGAGGATTACAGTGTCATTCTGCGCTGTCTCACACAACTTTAAGTATCTCATTATCAGAAATTCCTTTGCTTACACGGTTTCTTTTATAAGAAACTAGACTCATTAAGATTTAATTTCATGTCTCATTTAGCCTCTAATTCAAATCCATAAATTTATGGTGATTTTCTAAAGTCATGTTACTGCTGCTGTCCTGAGCAGGTTTATCACAATTTTACTCTTCTGACATATCCTTTTAGCACTTCATAATATCATATCCATTTGGCAACATACCATATCAATAACTTACCTATACTTCATAATAGCCATTAGGCCATATGCATAAAAATTTACAATAGAGTTATGATTCTTTTAATATGTGCTTGACATATCATACTCAATCACATTATAGGCTTTAATACTTAAAACTTACCTCGGATATACTTGAACGGTTGCGGAAAGGCTACTCAATTACTTTCTCTTTTCCCCTATCCAACTTCGACCCTCTTTGCTCTTGAGCTTAATATAAAACAAATAGATTTATTTAATTACTTAACCAATATCATTTACTATTTAATCACTTATCAAATAGGCAATTTAATTTAATACATGTATATCATATAGTTAAAGCTACAAATGACCTTAATAACTAGTTATTTAAACACCATATATATATTCCCTACTCATGCACAACCGAACACATTATTAGGCTACAATTATTCAATACTACAATTATAGCATTATCATATAAATAAACCCATAATGACCTAATATACTTTCTTGTCGAACCACAATTAAGGCACAAACTAATCATTTCAATGTAAGATACAATCACACACATTGTCATTGCATCCATTTCATAATAATTAGTACCCACTCGAATATATATATATTTTTGCATTTTAGCAAAACACATTCCCAACTAAAGCATTACTCAAACCGATTCATTTACCCAAGTATCTCATGCACTTACACAACAAACAAAATTTTCAAATTGAGCTAGTTACATGACCGATTATACCTCATAACTATCATCATTATCAAACCATTTCCAACACATTTAACACTTTGAAAGACACCCAATCAACCCATAACCGAATGCATCATTTCAAACCAATAACAAATATTAATTCATGGGCTATGAAAGGAGCTTAACAATTAACTCAAATTCACATAAATTATCAAGAAATAAAAACAAACATACCTCCAATTAGAAACACCAAGGCCGAATATCCAAGAACCTTTTGTTTTACTTGTTCTTTAAATTTCGGCAAAAATGAAAGAAGAATGGATGAAAACTTTGTTTTTCTCACCTTATTCATGACTTAGAATCACCGAATGGTTGCTCCCTCTCTCCCTCTTAGAATCGGCCAAGAAGAAACAAGAATAAAGACTTGTTTCTTTCACCCCTTTCCTTCTTTTCTTTACTTTATTTCTAACCTTTTATTTTATTCCATCCTCCATACTAATATGGCACCTAGTTAATTAAAGTTAATATAAAATTCACACTTGATTATACAATTTGTAGCATGGCCGGCCACTACCTATAGTTTGGCTAATTTGACATGCAAGGACAAGCACTTTCCCACATATACTAATAGGCCACTTTAGCACTTGCCTAGCATATTTCTAAATTGTCTCACATAAGTCCCTACTAATAATTTTCACATACACTGACCAAATTGAAGTATGAAACTATCACACAAGCATTTACTCACATCATAAACACATAATATAACCTTTAATTATTTATAAGACTCGGTTTCGTGGTCCCGAAACCAATTTCCGACTAGGGTCACTTTAGGGGTGTCACATGAACTCTTCCACGTTCCTCAATCAAGAATCTTTTCGAGCATGGCTTTCTTGCGTAAGAGATTTCGAGTTTTCAGAAATGCTTCAAATACTGTAGTCTCTCTGTTTGACCCACCGTTCAAAACGCCTTGCTTTTTAAGCCAGTGCTTGCTTCATTAGAACGCCCTTTAGGGTTTTCATCCTAATCTTTTATGTTAATCAAGATGCCCTTTTCGGTTTTTCACCTTGATCCCTCTCTTTTTCTTTTTTCTTTTCTTTTCCCTTTTTTTTAAGATGCCCTTTTTCGGGTTTTCATCTTGATTTTCCTTTTTTTAAGCATAATATTTCTTCACAGCATCTGAATTCACTGGATTCGGCAACTCCTTCCCATCCATCTCAGTGAGAATCAAAGCTCCGCTCGAGAATGCCTTCTTTACGACATATGGTCCTTCCCAATTTGGTGCCCATTTTCCTCGTAAGTTCTTATGTATTGGAAGAATCTTTCTCAGCACGAGTTCTCCTTCGTGGAATTCTCTTGGCCGTATTTTCTTGTCATGGGCCACGATCATTCTCTTCTGGTACATCTGTCCGTGACAAATTGCCTTTAAACGTTTTTCTTCGATGAGGTTTAACTGGTCATATCGAGCTCGAACCCATTCTGCCTCCTCTAGTTTCGAATCCATTAAGACTCGTAAAGAGGGGATCTCAACTTCGATAGGTAGCACAGCTTCTATTCCATAGACCAGAGAGAAAGGAGTTGCCCCCGTAGATGTCCGTACAGATGTACGATATGCATACAAAGCAAATGGTAGCTTCTCGTGCCAATCTTTATATGTCTCAGTCATTTTCCCAATAATATTCTTAATATTCTTGTTGGCTGCTTCAACAGCTCCGTTCATTTTTGGGCGATAGGGTGACGAGTTATGATGTTTTATTTGAAACTGCTCACACACTTCCTTCATCATTTTGTTTTTCAGATTCAAGGCGTTATCTGAAATGATTCTCTCAGGCAAACCATATCGACAAATGATTTCCTTTTTCAAAAATCTGCAAACTGCAGTCTTTGTCACATTGGCAAACGAAGCAGCTTCTATCCATTTTGTGAAGTAATCAATAACCACAAAAATGAACCGGTGTCCATTAGAAGCTTTTGGGGAAATTGGCCCTACAACATCCATGCCCCACATAGAAAAGGGCCACGGAGAAGTCATGACATGAAGGGGCGAAGGGGCTACATGAATCTTATCGCCATAAATTTGACATTTGTCGCATTTTCTTGCAAAACTAATGCAGTCGCTTTCCATCATCAGCCAGTAGTAACTGAGTCTCATAATCTTCCTGGCCATAGTGAAACCATTGGCATGTGTCCCACAAATTCCCTCGTGGACATCTTCAAGTATTTTTCTGGCTTCAACAGCATCTACGCATCTCAAGAGCACTTGATCTTTTCCTCTTTTGTACAGGATGTTCCCATCAAGAACAAATCCTGTAACACCCCGTACCCAAGACCATTGCCGGAGTCAAACACGAGGTGTTCACAGACTTATTTCATTTATTAACACAGTTCATTTTAAAATTCCAGACAAGTTGGTTAACTGCATCACAGTCACTTTAAAAATCATATCTCAAGTTCCAAAACTCGAAAACTAATTCCGTAAATTTTCCCTGAAACTAGACTCATATATACATCCAAAAATATTTTTCTAGAATTTTTGGTTGGGCCAATTAGTACAGTTTATTAGTTAAAGTCTCCCCTATTACAGGGTTCGACCATTCTGACCTTCACGCATTACGACTTAAATATCTCCCTGTACAGGGCTTCAATACTTATGCCGTTTGTTTTTGAACAAACTAGACTCGAAAATGAATCTATACATATATGGAATGACTTCTAATTATCTCTGGTTAATTTATAATGAATTTCCGAAGTCGGAACAGGGGATCCAGAAATCGCTCTAGCCCTGTTTCACGAAAACTTAAACATCTCATAAAATACGGCTCATATGATTGTTTCGTTACTTTCATATGACAATAGACTCATCAAGGTTCGATTACATTATTTATTCAATATTTAATTCCATTCCTACTATTTTTAGTGATTTTTCAAATTCACATCACTGGTGCTGTTGGCATCTGTTTTTAAGGTAGACTTTACCTATTTCATAATTTCCATGATTCAACTAGCCCTTTAACATACATAGCACGAAAATATGATCGTGATTAACCATTCCAATGGCTAATCATTGCCAAGCATTTCCACACCTCTCAATAACCATATATATACAAAATGATTATAATGCTATGCTCAAAATATTTAAGCCATTTTCGCATGGCTATCCAAATATATACAATACCAAAGTACTTGACTAACAACAAAAGGGCAGCCCTATACATGCCATTATCAGAGTTCAACTAAAAGAGTAACAAAAGGGCTTTGATAGTGTGGGCGACTTCGACTTTGACACTCCCGAGGCCGATAGCTGACGAACCAAAATCTATAAAACAGAGAATCAAAGAAACGGAATAAGCATTTAATGCTTAGTAAGTTTTGAGCAATGAAATTAGGCACAACTGAAGTATAGCATTCATATGACTAAACGGATAATTTCATATACACATATTCTCAAAATCATACCTACTTCACATTTCCAACCCTTATATTCAAACATAAGGATCAACTTAACCAAAGGCTGGAAGCTTATTAATCGACTGAGCGAATACTATTTAAAAGGAATCAACTATTCCAATGCATATACGAAACATACCTCATCGTTGGGATTTTACGAGCGTATTAATTGAAATTATTACAGCAAGATCGCTCATTCCCAAACCAAGTACCTTCGAGATTTAGCCGGATATAGCTACTCGCTCAACTGCCTTCGGGACTTAGCCCGGATATAGGAACTCGCACAAATGCCTTCAGGACTTAGCCCGGATATAGTAACTCGCGCAAATGCCTTCAGGACTTAGCTCGGATATAGTAACTCGCACAAATGCCTTCGGGACTTAGCCCAGTTATCATTCGAATATTCATCCACGTATATCAATAAATCATATCACATCTATATTTCATTTTCATCATTAGAACTCAAACACAAGACACTTATCAATCATTCCCATTTTCGGCTCAATAGCCACATACTAAGAGCATAAATTGATTTGCTTTATGACATGATCTCTATGCACATTCGACTACCCGTCATAGGTATAACTAATTATCTCGACATATAATTCAAGTAAAATCATTATATCACTGTTTATTTGTTATGCTTATACGTCATAACTTAATCAAATCATAAACTAAGTTCCATTACTCAAAGACTTACCTCGGATGTTGTCGAACGATTTCGACGGCTATTCGATCACTTTTTCCTTCCCCTTATCCAACTTTGATCCTCTAGGCTCTTGAGCTAAATCAAACAATTTACTTCCCAAATCAAACATAGTCATACGACATCCATATACATTTTATACTAGCCGAAATGTACCATCAAGATATACTTTACTCAAATAATTTACTTTGGCCGAACATGTATAATGTTTTGTAGCTTAATAAATTTAACATACACATGTATTTATAATATTTTTGGCAGCCAACTATCCATAGTCATGCACACACAATCAAAAATAAATACCCAAAATTTTCATATCCTTATGCCCTAAGCCGAATACACTTGTCATGTTCACCTACATTTTCTTTTTTTTCAAGTACAACATTCTCATTTTCGGCATTAGTATCAAGCATAATAGCCAATTCTTCCCATTTTGAATCTATGCATCCATTTAATCATAGTTTGTTCAAGCACTCATACAACAAGACACATCCATATGACTAAAAATTCTAAGTTTAAACACAATACAACATTTTGGCACCATGGCCGAATACTTCATGAAGTTGTTAAGACCCATCCTTTTCAAATTCTCACACACACTCACATTCAATCCTTTTTATTAAGCACTCAAATTCAATCATCTTCATCCCTCATCACCATAACATCAAACACCAACCAAGAAGACAACACCCATGGCCGAGTATCATCTCCATCACATAGCAAAGATTTAAACCATGGGCTAGGTAGAACTCAAGCTAACAACTAAAAATATGCATAAATCTCATGGAACAACATCAAACATACCTTATCCTAGTTACAAGCATGGCCGAACCTCTTCAACCTTTCTTCCTTTCTTTCCTTTGATTTTTCGGTCAAGAAGAACAAAATGAGAACTTTTTTTCTTTTTTTTTCATCACCCCCCAATTTCCATTATTTTATTACTAACCCTTTTTATTTTATTATTTCTAACATAAAGCATTAACACAACATGTTTATAATAGGTTTTAACCTATAGCATGGCCGGCCACTAGTTCAAATTTTGGGTAATTTGACATGCAAACCCATCATCTTTATAACATGCATTAATAGGCCACTTACATTTGCCTAGCACATTTCTAAATTTTCTCACATAAGTCCTATTAACTAAATTCACATGCAATCGACTAAATCGAAGCTTAAAACTTTCACACATTCATATTCACATATTCTAGACAATAAATATCACATTCAAATACTTCGGTGACTCGGTTTAGCGGTCCCGAAACCACTTCCCGACTAGGGTCAATTTAGGGCTGTCACAACTCTCCCTCACTTTAAGAAAATTTCGTCCCCGAAAATCTTACCGGTAAATAGGTTTGGGTATCGTTCTTTCATAGAGTTCTCGGGTTCCTAAGTAGCTTCTTCCATCCCGTGTTTGGGCCATAACACTTTTACTAAAGGAACCTTTTTTTGTTTCGTAACTCTTTCACTTCACGAGCTAGGATACGAATCGGTTCTTCTCCATAACTCATATCGGATTGAATTTCAACCTCTGATGGATTAATTATGTGCGATGGATCAGATCTATAACGTCGAAGCATCGAAACATGAAAGACGTCGTGAATCTTTTCAAGTTCAGGGGGTAAAATCAATCTATACGCAACTGGACCGACTCGTTCAGATATTTCATATGGCCCGATGAACCTCGGACTCAATTTGCCCTTACGCCCAAATCTGAGTATCTTTTTCCAAGGTGAAACTTTAAGAAACACTTTATCTCCCACCTGATACTCAATGTCTTTTCGT
Organism: Gossypium hirsutum; assembly: GCF_007990345.1. Lineage (NCBI taxonomy): Eukaryota > Viridiplantae > Streptophyta > Magnoliopsida > Malvales > Malvaceae > Gossypium > Gossypium hirsutum. The sequence continues at coordinate 51,125,327 of NC_053434.1, forward strand.
TTCAAATCCGCGTATGACTTCTGACGATCCGATGCTGCCTTCAAACTTTCACGAATTATTTTTACTTTCTGCTCAGCATCTTTAATCAAACCAACTCCAAAAATTTTACTTTCACCGAGCTCGGTCCAAAACAATGGTGTACGGCATTTACGACCGTACAAAGCCTCGTAAGGTGCCATCTTAATACTTGATTGAAAACTATTGTTGTAAGCGAATTCAATCAAAGATAGATACCGTTCCCATGAACCACTAAACTCAAGGATGCAACATCTCAACATATCCTCGAGTATCTGAATTATCCGCTCGGATTGACCATCGGCTTGGGGATGAAAAGCGGTGCTAAAATGCAACTTGGTACCCAAAGCTTCTTGCAATTTCTTCCAAAATCACGAGGTGAATATCGGATCTCTATCCGACACAATAGAAATGGGTACCCCGTGTAATCTCACAATCTGAGAAACATACAATTCAGCTAGTTTATCCAATGAATAATCCGTACGTACGGGAATAAAATGAGCCGACTTACTCAGTCTATCAACAACAACCCAAATTGCATCTTTCTTACTCGCCGACAATGGTAACCCAGATACAAAATCCATCGTGATTCGTTCCCATTTCCATTCAAGTATCATGATCGGCTGAAGTAAACCTGTAGGCACTTGATGTTCCGCTTTCACTTGTTGGCATATTAAACACTTCGAAACAAAACCAGAAATCTCTCGTTTCATACCCTGCCACCAAAACTGACGTCTCAGATCGTTGTACATTTTCGTACTCCCCGGGTGAATTGACATTCGGCTACAATGAGCTTCGTTCAGAATCATCGAAATAAGTTCTGAATTTCTTGGAACACACAAATAACTTCTGAACCTCAAACAATCATCATCATCAATTTAAAACTCTGATTCCATATTCAAAACACATTCAGCCCGTTTTGCAACTAATTCATCATCGACTTTCTGAGCTTCACGAATTTGATGAATCAACAATGGTCTAGCCTTTAATTTCGCTACTAACACATTGTCGGATAGAACAGACAAGTGTACATTCATCGCTCGTAAAGCAAACAGTGATTTACGACTCAAAGCATCCACAACCACATTAGCCTTTCCTGGGTGATAGTCAATGACAAGCTCATAATCTTTTAACAACTCGAGCCAACGTCTTTTTCGCAGATTCAAGTCTCTTTGAGTCATCAAATATTTGAGACTTTTGTGATCCGAAAATACATGGCACTTCTGACCAAAAAAGTAATGTCGCCATATTTTCAAAGCGAATACGATGGCAGCTAATTCGAGATCATGGGTTGGATAATTTTTCTCATGTGGCTTCAATTGTCTCGACGCATAAGCTACAACTCGACCTTCTTGCATCAATACACAACCCAACCCAAGTAAGGATGCATCACTGTAAATAACGAACTCCTTGCCTGATTCGGGCTGCACTAGTACTGGAGCTTCCGTCAAATTAGTTTTCAGTTGATCGAAACTTTTATGACACTTTTCTGTCCATTCAAACTTAACATCTTTCTGAAGTAGTTTCGTCATTGGTGTGGCTATCATCGAAAAACCTTTTACAAACCGTCTGTAGTAACCGGCAAGTCCCAAAAAGCTCCGAACTTCAGTAATATTTCTCGGAGGCTTCCAGTTAAGTATGGCTGAAATTTTGCTCGGATCAACTCAAATTCCCGATGCAGATACTACATGTCCCAAGAAGCTAACCTCTCTTAACCAGAACTCACACTTACTGAACTTAGCATACAACTGCTTATCCAGTAAAATTTGCAACACTAATCCCAGGTGTTCAGCATGATCGGTTTCATTTCTCGAATAGACCAAAATATCATCGATAACCACAACTACAAACCGATCTAAATACGGTCTAAAGATCCGATTCATCAAATCCATAAATACCGCAGGGGCATTAGTGAGCCCAAACGGCATCACTAAGAATTCGTAGTGACCGTATCTCATTCTGAAAGCAGTTTTGGGTATATCCGAATCTCGAATGCAACTGATAATAACCCGATCTCAAATCTATCTTTGAAAACACCGAGGCTCCCTTTAGTTGATCAAACAAATCGTCAATGGTGGGTATCAGATATTTATTCTTTATTGTCACCTTATTCAGCTGACGATAGTCGATGCACAACCTCATGGTTCCGTCCTTCTTTTTCACAAACAATACTGGTGCACCCCAAGGTGAGAAACTTGGTCGACCGAAACCTCTATCCATCAACTCTTACAACTGAGCTTTCAATTCCTTTAATTCCATTGGTGCCATACGATACGGAGCTATCGAAATCGGTGTAGTCCCAGGTACAAGCTCGATGCCAAACTCTACCTCCCGAACAGGTGGTAAACCCGGTAATTCTTCGGGAAAAACATCCAGATATTCACAAACCACCGGCACAGATTCAGGCTTCTTTTCTAACTCTTTGTCATCAAGTACATACACAAGGTATGCTTCACACCCCTTTCTTACATATTTCTGAGCCAACATCGATGATATTACAGCTGGCAACCTATTCAAGTCAGTAGACTCAACTCGGATTATCTCGTTATTTACACACCTCAAATCGATGGTTTTTCTTTTGCAATTTACAATTGCATCATGTACGGTCAACCAATCCATACCGAGGATAACATCAAATTCATCAAACGGTAAAAGCATCAAATCGGCCGGAAAACAGGAACCTCGGATTACTAGGGGACATTTCTTACACACTTTGTCGACAAGCACGTAACGACCCAAGGGATTTGACACCCGAATTACAAACTCAGTAGACTCAACAGGTAAAGTCTTACTGGATGCTAAGGTTTCACATATATAAGAATGAGTAGAACCAGGGTCAATCAAAGCAATCACATTAGTATCAAAGAGAGTAAAAGTACCGGTAATAACATCTGGCGATGAAGCATCCTCGTGTGCGCGTATAGCATAAGCTCTAGCAGGAGCACGAGCCTCAGATCTGGTTGTTGCATCTCTAGATCCTCTCTGACCGCCACTAGCATTGCCCGTATTCCTAGATGGTCTACCCCGAGCAGTGGTAGCACCCGGTTTCTCACTCTGATTTACATTCTGTTTAGACAATCTCGGGCAATCTTTAATAAAGTGGTCAACTGATCCGCACTTGTAACAGGAGCGGTCATGGAATCTACAACTCCTCGAATGCCATTTACCACAATACTGGCACTCCGGTCTGTCTCGACGATCATTTCCAACACTGGCGATCGAAGTGACTCGTGTACTCACAGGGGGTCGATCACAATCTCGTCTAGAAAAACCCGAAATGTCTCTAGACCGGCCTAAGTCATCTCTAAATTTCTTTGATGACTGTTGAACGGGGTTTCTCGAAGAACTTTTACGAAACTCCTTTGCTCCCATATCAGCTTTTCTTTTTTCCTTACTGAGCTCTTCGGCTTTGCAAGCTCGTTCGACAAGTACCACAAATTCTCGGATTTCTAAAATGCCAACATACAGCTTTATATCATCGTTCAGTCCATCCTCGAAATGTTTACACATCACAGCTTCTGAAGAAATGCATTCTCGAGCGTACCGGCCAAGCCTTACAAACTTTCGTTCATAATCAGTAACCGACATGGAATCTTGTTTAAGTTCAAGAAATTCCTTCCGTTTTTGATCAATGAATCTTTGACTGATATACTTTTTCTGAAACTCGGTTTGGAAAAACTCCCAAGTTACTTGCTCTCTGGGCACAACAGAAATCAACGTATTCCACCAATAGTAGGCAGAATCATGTAGCAAGGAGATAGTACACTTTAGGCATTCATCGGGTGTACAAGATAGTTCATCAAGTACCCGAATAGTGTTGTCCAACAAAAATTCAGCTTGCTCAGCATCGTCGCTGTCCGTAGCTTTAAATGCAGTAGCCCCGTGTTTTCGGATTCTGTCAACCGGAGGCCTATTTGACCTTATTTGGTCAGTTACTAGAGGTATTGCAGGTGCGGGGGTTGTATTAGTCGGGAATGGGGGCTGTGGAACAGCCGTATTAGTTCGAATGTATTGGTTGAACCAATCATTCATCACGCTATAAAAAGCTTGTCTAGCTTCATCATTCGGATTACTAGCAATAGGTTGAGAGTCCGCCGGCGCTGTCCCTTGTGCGGGAGCAGGCGCTACACTCTCAAGATCATCAGCTACCGCTCGGTTGGGATCGGGATCCATTACTATAAATAAACACATTTTCAATTGTCAGAAATCACCACACTATCAAATAATCACATAATGGCATGTATAGCTAGACCCAAACGTATTACGGTAGTCCTAGAATCGACTAAACCGTAGCTCTGATACCAATAAAATTGTAACACCCCGTACCCAAGACCGTTGCCGGAGTCGAACACGAGGTGTTAACAGACTTGTTTCATTTATTAACACAGTTCATTTTAAAATTCCAGACAAGCTGGTTAACTACATCACAGTCACTTTAAAAATCATATCTAGAGTTCCAAAACTCGAAAACTGATTCCGTAAATTTTACCTGAAACTAGACTCATATATCCATCCACAAATTTTTTTCTAGAATTTTTTGGTCAGGCCAATTAGTACAGTTTATTAGTTAAAGTCTCCCCTGTGACAGGGTTCGACCATGCTGACCTTCGCGCATTACGACTTGGATATCTCCCTGTACAGGGCTTCAATACTTATGCCGTTTGTTTCTGAAGAAACTATACTCGAAAAGGAATCTATACATATATGGAATGACTTCTAATTATCTCTGGTTAATTCATAATGAATTTCCATAGTCGGAATAGGGGATCTAGAAATTACTTTCGCCCTGTTTCACGAAAACTTAAACATCTCATAAAATACGGCTCATATGATTGTTTCGTTACTTTCATATGAAAACAGACTCATCAAGGTTCGATTACATAATTGATTCAATATTTAATTCCATTCCTACTATTGTTACTGATTTTTCAAATTCACATCACGGCTACTGTCGGCATCTATTTTTAAGGTAGACTTTACCTATTTCATAATTTCCATGATTCAACTAGCCCTTTAACATACATAGCACGAAAATATGAACATGATTAACCATTCCAATGGCTAATCATTGCCAAGCATTTCCACACCTCTCAATAACCATATAGATACAAAATGATTATAATGCTATGCTCAAAATATTTAAGCCATTTTCGCATGGCTATCCAAATATATACAATACCAAAGTACTTGACTAACAACAAAAGGGCAGCCCTATGCATGCCATTATCAAAGTTCAACTAAAAGAGTACCAAAAGGGCTTTGATAGTGTGGGCGACTTTGACTTTGACACTCCCGAGGCCGATAGCTGACGAACCAAAATCTATAAAACAGAGACTCAAAGAAATGGAATAAGCATTTAATGCTTAGTAAGTTTTGAGCAATGAAATTAGGCACAACTGAAGTATAGCATTCATATGACTAAACGGATAATTTCATATACACATATTCTCAAAATCATACCTACTTCACATTTCCAACCCTTATATTCATACATAAGGGATCAACTTAACCAAAGGCCGGAAGCTTATTAATCGACTGAGCGAATACTATTTAAAAGGAATCAACTATTCCAATGCATATACGAAACATACCTCATCATTGGGATTTTACGAGCGTATTAATTGAAATTATTATAGCAAGATCGCTCATTCCCAAACCAAGTACCTTCGGGATTTAGCCGGATATAGCTACTCGCTCAACTGCCTTCGGGACTTAGCCTGGATATAGTAACTCGCACAAATGCCTTCGGGACTTAGCCCGGATATAGTAACTCGCACAAATGCCTTCGGGACTTAGCCCGGATATAGTAACTCGCACAAATGCCTTCGGGACTTAGCCCGGTTATCATTCAAATATTCATGCACGTATATCAATAAATCATATCCCATCTATATTTCATTTTCATCACTAAAACTCAAACATAAGACACTTATCAATCATTCCCATTTTCGGCTCAATAGCCACATACAAAGAGCATAAATTGATTTGCTTTATGACATGATCTCTATGCACATTCGACTACCCGTCATAGGTATAACTAATTATCTCGACATATAATTCAAGTAAAATCATTATATCACTGTTTATTTGTTATGCTTATACGTCATAACTTAATCAAATCATAAACTAAGTTCCATTACTCAAAGACTTACCTCGGATGTTGTCGAACGATTTCGACGGCTATTCGATCACTTTTTCCTTCCCCTTATCCAACTTTGATCCTCTAGGCTCTTGAGCTAAATCAAACAATTTACTTCCCAAATCAAACATAGTCATACGACATCCATATACATTTTATACTAGCCGAAATGTACCATCAAGATATACTTTACTCAAATAATTTACTTTGGCCAAACATGTATAATGTTTTGTAGCTTAATAAATTTAACATACACCATGTATTTATAATATTTTTGGCAGCCAACTATCCATAGTCATGCACACACAATCAAAAATAAATGCCCAAAATTTTCATATCCTTATGCCCTAAGCCGAATACACTTGTCATGTTCACCTACATTTTCTTTTTTTTTCAAGTACAACATTCTCATATTCGGCATTAGTATCAAGCATAATAGCCAATTCTTCCCACTTTGAATCTATGCATCCATTTAATCATAGTTTGTTCAAGCACTCATACAACAAGACACATCCATATGACTAAAAATTCTAAGTTTAAACACAATACAACATTTTAGCACCATGGCCGAATACTTCATGAAGTTGTTAAGACCCATCCTTTTCAAATTCTTACACACACTCACATTCAATCCTTTTTATTAAGCACTCAAATTCAATCATCTTCATGCGTCATCACCATAACATCAAACACCAACCAAGAAGACAACACCCATGGCCGAGTATCATCTCCATCACATAGCAAAGATTTAAACCATGGGCTAGGTAGAACTCAAGCTAACAACTAAAAATATGCATGAATCTCATGGAACAACATCAAACATACCTTAGCCTAGTTACAAGCATGGCCAAACCTCTTCAACCTTTCTTTATTTCTTTCCTTTGATTTTTCGGTCAAGAAGAACAAAATGAGAACTTTTTTTCTTTTTTTTTCATCACCCCTCCAATTTCCATTATTTTATTACTAACCCTTTTTATTTTATTATTTCTAACATAAAGCATTAACACAACATGTTTATAATAGGTTTTAGCCCATAGCATGGCCGGCCACTAGTTCAAATTTTGGGTAATTTGACATGCAAACCCATCATCTTTATAACGTGCATTAATAGGCCACTTATATTTGCCTAGCACATTTCTAAATTTTCTCACATAAGTCCTATTAAATAAATTCACATGCAATCGACTAAATCGAAGCTTAAAACTTTCACACATTCATATTCACATATTCTAGACAATAAATATCACATTCAAATACTTCGGTGACTCGGTTTAGCGGTCCCAAAACCACTTCCCGACTAGGGTCAATTTAGGGCTATCACAAATCCCGCTGCCGTTCTTCTGATTGTTCGTTTGTCATTCTCATTTGCTTGTTCGGGATACTTTTGGTTCTTGACATATTCTAAGATATCATGGAACCATGGTCGTCCATCTGGCTCTTTTTCAATGCTGAAACAATGTGCAGGGACTTCATATATGCTCATTTGAAGAGGCATTTTTTATGTTTCTCTGTTTGCTTTGAACATTGAAGCCAAAGTGGCCAGGGCATCAGCCAATTGGTTTTCTTCTCGTGGGAGGTAATTCAAAGTTATTTCTTTGAATTCTTTAATCAGCTCTGCCACTAGATCACTGTATTTGACCAGTTTCGAATCTCTCACTTCCCAATCTCCACGGATTTGGTATATCACCAAGACTGAGTTTCCGTATACCTCTTAAGTTTTGATGTTTCGTCCAATTGCTGCACGAAGTCCCATGATACAAGCCTCATATTCTGCTATGTTATTGGTACAGAAAAAGTTCAGCCTGGCAGTGAGTGGGTAATGGTTTCCTTCTGGTGATACTAAGACTGCTCTAATCCCATACCCCAATGCATTCGATGCACCATCAAAGCTCATCTTCCATGACTTTTCTTTTGATGACTCACATTCTTTTTCTATAATGCACATCAAGTCTTCATCTGGGAAATCAAATCTCAATGGCTCGTATTCCTCCATTGTTCGAGTTGCTAAGAAGTCAGCTATTGCGCTCCTTTTTATCGACTTTTGGCTCACATAGACAATATCATATTCTGATGTAAGATCTGCCATCGTGCCATTCTTCCTGAGAGTGCAGGTGATTCTATCATGTACTTTATTGGGTCCAACTTTGAAATTAGCCATGTCGTATGATACAGCATATATTGCCTGAGTCTTCGAGCTACCCAAACCAGAGCGCAACAGTATTTTTCTATGGACGAATACTTTGCCTCATATTCAGTGAACTTTTTGCTGAGGTAGTAGATCGCCTTTTCTTTCTTCCCGGACTCGTCATGTTGCCCCAGTACGCAACCCATTGAATTCTCGAACACAGTCAATGTGACAGCCCAAAGTTGACCCTAGTCGGGAAGTGGTTTCGGGACCGCTAAACCGAGTCACTGAAATGTTTGAATGTGATACTTATTGTCTAGAATATGTAATTATGAATGTGTGAAAATTTCAAGCTTCAATTTGGTTGATTTCATGTGAATTTAGTCAATAGGACTTATGTGAGAAAATTCTAAAATGTGATAGGTCAATGTGTGAGGACCTATTAGTGCATGTGGACAAAGGGGGGACTTGCATGTCAAATTCCCCCTACTAGTAGTGGCCGGCCATGACAAGCATGGTAGACCAAGTTTGATGGCCAAGACATGTCATAGACATGTTTTGTTGGTGCATCATGGGTGGAAAAAAATAAAATAATAGGCATGGAAATTAAATAATGAAAAGGAGTATGATGAATACACACAAAAAAAAAGTGTGTAGTTGATTCTTTCCCCCCCCCATTGCCGTGAGCTAAAGAAAAGAGAGGAGAAGATCTTTGTTCATCCTTTTCTCACCTTCATTTAGCCTAAATTAGAAAGAAAAACAAAGAAAAAATTTTCTCATCCTTTGGTTCATCCTTGGCCAAAAATTTTAAGGAGGAAAGAAGAAGAAAGGTGAAGAGATTCGGCCATGCATGTAGCTAGGCTAAGGTATGTTTGATGATGTTCCATGAGATGCATGCATGTTTTAGTTGTTAGCTTGAGTTCTACCTAGCCCATGGTCTAAATCTTGCTATGTGATGGAAATGGCACTTGACCATGGATGCATCATTCTTGGTTGGTGTTTGATGTTGTGGTGATGAGGCATGAGGATGAGTTAAGATTCGGCCTAGGTGGAGGTTGTGTTAATGCCATTGCATGCAAAATATGAAGCTTGTTAATGATGCATGTGATGATGGCTTGATGATTCTTGAACCTCCTTTTTAGCATTTTTGTGTGAGCACATATGTGCATTGGTTGCTAAATGGAGAAGAATCGGCTAGCAAGATGTGTGCTAAGGCCGAATGTAACTTTGCATGTTAATGAGCAATGCATGTGTTAAATTGATGAAAAGGGGGAGGATGCTTTACTAGTGTGTATATGTGTGTATTCAGTGTTGAAATCGACCCCTAAAATAGACATGCATATTCGGCCAAGGGGAAAGAAATTAGCTAATATGTTGTGTTGATGCATGATTTTTGCATGTATGAGACTTTAACGTGTAATGTATAAATATGGGCTAAGTGCCTTGTGTTCATCTTTTTGATGCCTAAATGATGAAATTAATTTATTTGTTTAATTAAGCTCAAGAGCAAAGGGGAAATAAATCCGATAAAGGGAAGGAAAAAGTGGTTGAATAGCTAGCGAAATCGTTCGACAACACCCGAGGTAAGTTCTTGAGTAAGAGAGCTTAAATTACGATGTGATTAAATCATGCTCTATGTGAGGCTATTGAGCCGAATGTGCAAGGACGATATGTGCCTTGTGTTTGAGTTTCGCAAATGAAAATGAAATATGAATGTGCCATAAATTATTGTTAGATGTGCATGATTAATTGAATGCTGTCCGGGCTAAGTCCCGAAGGCTTTGTGCTAAGTGAATATATCCGGACTAAGATCCGAAGGCATTTGTGCGAGATACAAATTCCGGGTTAAGCCCCGAAGGCCTTTGTGCGAGATACTAAATCCGGGTTAAGTCTCGAAGGCATTCGTGCGAGTTATTAAATCCGGGTTAAATCCCGAAGGCATTCGTGCGAGTTGTTAAATCCGGGTTATGTCCCGAAGGCATTGTGTGAGTTACTAAAACCGGGCTATGTCCCGAAGGCATTTGAACGAGGAGCTATATCCGGTTAAATCCCGAAGGTACGTGATTTGGTAATGAATGAGCTTGCTGTAAAATTCCAGCGAATACTCGAAAAACATCCCAATATGGGGATATGTTACGTATGTGTTGAATTTAATCGAGCCCTTACAAATAAATGTTCGCTCAGTTGATAAACGAGCTACCGGCCTTCGGCTAAGTTAGTCTATTGTGTATGTACATAAGGGTTGTTAATGTTGTGAAGCAAGTTTGATATCGGTAAATTGCGTATTGTGAAATATTCCGTTTAGCTAAATGTGTGTTATTCTTTGTTTATGCTGGAATTCCTTGCTCAAAACTTACTAAGCATAAATTGCTTACTCGTTACACTGCTCCTTTGTTTTATAGATTTTTGGTTCTCCAGCTATCGGACTCGGGATCTTGAAGTCGAAGTCGCCCACACTATCAAAGGCTCTTTTGGGTACTATTTTGGTTGAATTTTGATATGGCATGTATAGGACTACCCATTGTTGTTTTTCGAGTACTTTATGAAATGTATAAGTGTACAGCCATGCGAAAATGGCTTGTAGAAGTGGAGTATGGCATTAGACCATTCGTGTTTATGAATGTATAGATGGTTTCATGATGTAACTATAGTTGGAATGGAAGTGTTGAGCAAATGATCAGCCATTGGAATGGCTAAGTATGATCATATGTGGGCATATGTATGACAAGGCCCTAGTTGGTCCATGAAACCCCGAAAATAGGTAAGGTTTACTTTGAAAATAGAGGCTGACAGCAGCAGTGGTGTGGATTGGAAAAATCACAAGAATTCGTAGGAGTGGAATTAAATAGTGAATAAATTATGTAATCGAACCTTGATGAATCTACTTTCATATGAAAGTAACGAAACAATCATATGAACAGTACAATAAGAGATATTCAGGTTCTTGTGGAACAGGGCCAGAACAGTTTCTGGATTCCCTGTTCCGACTTTGGAAATTCACTATAAATTGACCAGAGATAATTAGGCGTCATACCATATATGTATGGATTTCTCTCTGAGTCTAGTTTCCATAGAAATAAACGGCATCAGTATTGAAGTTCTGTGCAGAGAGATATCCAAGTTGTAATGGGAAAAGGTCAGTGTAGTCGACCCCTGTAACATGGGAGACTTTGACTAATAAACTGTACTAATTGGCCCGACCAAAAATTCTAGAAAAAAATACATAGGTGGGGACATGAGTCTAGTTTCAGGGAAAAATCACAAAACTGATTTTCGAGTTGTGAAACTCAAGATATGATTTTTGAAGCGACTAGTACTCAGACTGGGCAGTGTCTGGAAAAACTTTTCAAAGTTTGTTAACATCTCGTGTCCGACTCCGGTGTCGGTCTCGGGTTCGGGGTGTTACATTAAATTGGTATCAGAGCTACGGTTTAGTCGATTCTAGGACTACCGTAATGTGTTGGGTCTAGCTATACATGCCATTTTATGTGATTACTTGATAGTGTGGTGATTTCTGACAATTGTAAATGTGTTTATAGTAATGGATCCCGATCGTGACCGAGAGGTAGCTGATGATCTTGAGAGTGTAGCGCCTGCTCCCGCACAAGGGACAGTGCCGGCAGACTCTCAACCTAATGCTAGTAATCCGAATGATGAAGCTAGACAAGCATTCTATAGCGTGATGAATGATTGGTTCAACCAATACATTCGAACTTATATGGCTGTTCCACAACCTCCATTCCCGACAAATACTACCCCCGCACCTACAATACCACCGGTAACGGACCAAATAAGGTCAAATAAGCCCCCAGTTGACAGAATCCGAAAACATGGGGCTACTGAATTTAAGGCTATGGATAGCGATGATGCCGAGCAAGCTGAATTTTGGTTGGACAACACTATCCGGGTACTCGATGAGCTATCTTGTACACCCGATGAATGCCTAAAGTGTGCTATCTCCTTGCTACGTGATTCTGCCTACTATTGGTGGAGTACTCTGACTTCTGTTGTGCCCCGAGAGCAAGTAACTTGGGAGTTTTTCCAAACTGAGTTTCGGAAAAAGTATATCAGTCAGAGATTTGTTGATCAAAAACGGAAGGAATTTCTTGAGCTTAAGCAAGGCTCCATGTCGGTTACTGATTACGAGTGAAAATTTGTTAGACTTAGCAAATACGCTCGGGAATGTGTTTCGTCCGAAGCTATTATGTGTAAACGCTTCGAGGATGGGCTGAATGAAGATATAAAAATGTTCGTTAGCGTTCTTGAAATACGAGAGTTCGTGGTACTTGTTGAACGAGCTTGTAAAGCCGAAGAGCTTAGAAAAGAAAAGCAAAGAGTTGATGAGGGAACTGGAGAGTTTCGTAAAAGATCCTCGGGAAGGTCTCTTCAACAGACATCGAAGAGATTTCGAGATGATGTGGGCCAGTTTAGAGGCACTTCGGGCCTTTTTAGACGAGATCGTGGTCGACCCCCTGTGGGTACACGAGGCACTTCGGTCGCCAGTGTTGGGAATGAACGTCGAGATAGAACGAAATGTCGATATTGCGGTAAATGGCATTCGGGGAGTTGTAGATTCCCTGACCGCTCCTGTTACAAGTGCGGATCAGTTGACCACTTCATTAAAGATTGCCCGAGGTTGTTTGAACAGAATGAAAATCAGAGTGGGAAACCGGGTGCTACCACTGCTCGAGGTAGACCATCTGGAAATACGGGCAATGCTAGTGGTGGTCAGAGAGGATCTAGAGATGATATAACCAGATCCGAAACTCGTGCGCCTGCTAGAGCTTATGCTATACGTGCCCGCGAGGATGCTTCTTCGCCTGATGTTATTACCGGTACATTCACTCTCTTAAATACTAATGTAATTGCTTTGATTGACCCCGGTTCTACTCATTCTTACATATGTGAAACCTTAGCATCCAGTAAGACTTTACCTATTGAGTCTACTGAGTTCGTAATTCGGGTGTCAAATCCCTTGGGTCATGTGGTATCCGCGTCGGGTATTCGAGTTGACCCGAACAAAATTTCAGCCATACTTGACTGGAAACCTCCGAGAAATATTACTGAAGTTCGGAGCTTTTTGGGGCTCGCCGGTTATTATCGACGATTTGTGAAAGGTTTCTCGATGATAGCCACACCAATGACGAAGCTACTTCAAAAGGATGTTAAGTTCGAGTGGACGGAGAAATGTCAGAAAAGTTTCGACCAACTGAAAACTCATTTGACTGAAGCTCCAATTTTGGTGCAACCCGAATCAGGTAAAGAGTTTGTCATTTATAGTGACGCATCCCTACTTGGGTTGGGTTGCGTATTGATGCAAGAAGGTCGAGTCGTGGCCTATGCGTCGAGACAATTGAAGCCACACGAGAGGAATTATCCGACCCATGATCTCGAACTAGCTGCCATCGTGTTTGCTTTAAAAATATGGCGACATTATCTGTTTGGTGAGAAGTGCCATGTATTTTCGGATCACAAAAGTCTCAAATATTTGATGACTCAACGAGACTTGAATCTGCGACAAAGACGTTGGCTTGAGTTGTTGAAAGATTACGAGCTTGTCATTGATTACCACCCGGGAAAGGCTAACGTGGTTGCGGACGCCTTAAGCCGGAAGTCATTGTTTGCTTTACGAGCGATGAACGTGCATTTGTCTGATCTACCAGACAATGTGTTAGTAGCTGAATTAAAAGCTAAACCATTATTGACTCACCAAATTCGTGAAGCTCAGAAAGTCGATGATGAATTGGTTGCAAAACGGGCTAAGTGTTTTCCGAACGAGGAATCGGAGTTTCAAATTGATGATGATGATTGTTTGAGGTTCAGAAATCGTTTGTGTGTTCCAAGGAATTCGGAACTCATTTCGATGATTCTGAACGAAGCCCATTGTAGCCGAATGTCAATTCACCCGGGGAGTACGAAAATGTACAACGATTTGAAACGTTAATTTTGGTGGCATGGTATGAAACGGGACATCTCTGACTTTGTTTCGAGATGTTTAATATGTCAACAAGTGAAAGCGGAACATCAAGTGCCTTCAGGATTACTCCAGCCGATCATGATACCCGAGTGGAAATGGGATCGAGTCACAATGGACTTTGTGTCCGGACTGCCCTTGTCAGCAAGTAAGAAGGATGCGATATGGGTTGTTGTTGATAGACTGACTAAGTCGGCTCATTTCATCCCCGTACGTACGGATTTTTCATTGGATAAACTAGCTGAATTGTACGTTTATCAAATTGTGAGATTACACGGGGTACCTGTTTCTATCGTGTCGGATAGAGATCCGAGATTCACCTCACGATTTTGGAAGAAATTGCAAGAAGCTCTGGGTACCAAGCTGCATTTTAGCACTACTTTTCACCCCCAAACCGATGGTCAATCCGAGCGGATAATTCAGATACTTGAGGATATGTTGAGATGTTGCATCCTCGAGTTCAGTAGTTCATGGGAACGGTATTTACCTTTGATTGAATTCGCTTACAACAATAGTTTTCAATCAAGTATTAAGATGGCACCTTACGAGGCTTTGTACGGTCGTAAATGCCGTACACCATTGTTTTGGACCGAGCTCGGTGAAAGTAAAATTTTCGGAGTTGATTTGATTAAAGATGCTGAACAGAAAGTAAAGGTAATCCGTGAAAGTCTGAAGGTAGCCACGGATCGTCAGAAGTCGTACGCAGATTTGAAACGAAAAGACATCGAGTATCAGGTGGGAGACAAAGTGTTCCTTAAGGTTTCACCTTGGAAAAAGATACTCAGGTTCGGCCGTAAGGGCAAGTTGAGCCCAAGATTCATTGGGCCGTACGAAATCTCCGAACGAGTTGGTCCGGTTGCGTATAGATTGATTTTGCCCCCGGAGCTTGAAAAGATTCATGACGTCTTTCATGTTTCGATGCTTCGACGCTATCGATCTGATCCATCGCATATAATTACCCCATCAGAGGTTGAAATTCAAGTCGACATGAGCTATGAAGAAGAACCGATGCGTATCCTAGCTCGTGAAGTGAAGGAGTTGCGAAACAAAAGAGTTCCGCTAGTAAAGGTGTTATGGCTCAAACACGGGATCGAGGAAGCTACTTGGAAGACCGAGAGCTCGATGAAAGAACGATACCCAAACCTATTTACCGGTAAGATTTTCGGGGACGAAAATTTCTTAAGTGGGGGAGAGTTGTGACAGCCCAAAGTTGACCCTAGTCGGGAAGTGGTTTCGGGACCGCTAAACCGAGTCACTGAAATGTTTGAATGTGATACTTATTGTCTAGAATATGTAATTATGAATGTGTGAAAATTTCAAGCTTCAATTTGGTTGATTTCATGTGAATTTAGTCAATAGGACTTATGTGAGAAAATTCTAAAATGTGATAGGTCAATGTGTGAGGACCTATTAGTGCATGTGGACAAAGGGGGACTTGCATGTCAAATTCCCCCCTACTAGTAGTGGCCGGCCATGACAAGCATGGTAGACCAAGTTTGATGGCCAAGACATGTCATAGACATGTTTTGTTGGTGCATCATGGGTGGAAAAAATAAAATAATAGGCATCGAAATTAAATAATGAAAAGGAGTATGATGAATACACAAAAAAAAAGTGTGTAGTTGATTCTTTCCCCCCCCCATTGCCGTGAGCTAAAGAAAAGAGAGGAGAAGATCTTTGTTCATCCTTTTCTCACCTTCATTTAGCCTAAATTAGAAAGAAAAACAAAGAAAAAATTTTCTCATCCTTTGGTTCATCCTTGGCCAAAAATTTTAAGGAGGAAAGAAGAAGAAAGGTGAAGAGATTCGACCATGCATGTAGCTAGGCTAAGGTATGTTTGATGATGTTCCATGAGATGCATGCATGTTTTAGTTGTTAGCTTGAGTTCTACCTAGCCCATGGTCTAAATCTTGCTATGTGATGGAAATGGCACTTGACCATGGATGCATCATTCTTGGTTGGTGTTTGATGTTGTGGTGATGAGGCATGAGGATGAGTTAAGATTCGGCCTAGGTGGAGGTTGTGTTAATGCCATTGCATGCAAAATATGAAGCTTGTTAATGATGCATGTGATGATGGCTTGATGATTCTTGAACCTCCTTTTTAGCATTTTTGTGTGAGCACATATGTGCATTGGTTGCTAAATGGAGAAGAATCGGCTAGCAAGATGTGTGCTAAGGCCGAATGTAACTTTGCATGTTAATGAGCAATGCATGTGTTAAATTGATGAAAAGGGGGAGGATGCTTTACTAGTGTGTATATGTGTGTATTAAGTGTTGAAATCGACCCCAAAAATAGACATGCATATTCGGCCAAGGGGAAAGAAATTAGCTAATATGTTGTGTTGATGCATGATTTTTGCATGTATGAGACTTTAATGTCTAATGTATAAATATGGGCTAAGTGCCTTGTGTTCATCTTTTTGATGCCTAAATGATGAAATCAATTTATTTGTTTAATTAAGCTCAAGAGCAAAGGGGAAATAAATCCGATAAAGGGAAGGAAAAAGTGGTTGAATAGCTAGCGGAATCGTTCGACAACACCCGAGGTAAGTTCTTGAGTAAGAGAGCTTAAATTACGATGTGATTAAATCATGCTCTATGTGAGGCTATTGAGCCGAATGTGCAAGGATGATATGTGCCTTGTGTTTGAGTTTCGCAAATGAAAATGAAATATGAATGTGCCATAAATTATTGTTAGATGTGCATGATTAATTGAATGCTGTCCGGGCTAAGTCCCGAAGGCTTTGTGCTAAGTGAATATATCCGGACTAAGATCCGAAGGCATTTGTGCGAGATACAAATTCCGGGTTAAGCCCCGAAGGCCTTTGTGCGAGATGCTAAATCCGGGTTAAGTCTCGAAGGCATTCGTGCGAGTTATTAAATCCGGGTTAAGTCCCGAAGGCATTCGTGCGAGTTGTTAAATCCGGGTTATGTCCCGAAGGCATTGTGTGAGTTACTAAAACCGGGCTATGTCCCGAAGGCATTTGAACGAGGAGCTATATCCGGTTAAATCCCGAAGGTACGTGATTTGGTAATGAATGAGCTTGCTGTAAAATTCCAGCGAATACTCGAAAAACATCCCAATATGGGGATATGTTACGTATGTGTTGAATTTAATCGAGCCCTTACAAATAAATGTTCGCTCAGTTGATAAACGAGCTACCGGCCTTCGGCTAAGTTAGTCTATTGTGTATGTACATAAGGGTTGTTAATGTTGTGAAGCAAGTTTGATATCGGTAAATTGCGTATTGTGAAATATTCCGTTTAGCTAAATGTGTGTTATTCTTTGTTTATGCTGGAATTCCTTGCTCAAAACTTACTAAGCATAAATTGCTTACTCGTTACACTGCTCCTTTGTTTTATAGATTTTTGGTTCTCCAGCTATCGGACTCGGGATCTTGAAGTCGAAGTCGCCCACACTATCAAAGGCTCTTTTGGGTACTATTTTGGTTGAATTTTGATATGGCATGTATAGGACTACCCATTGTTGTTTTTCGAGTACTTTATGAAATGTATAAGTGTACAGCCATGCGAAAATGACTTGTAGAAGTGGAGTATGGCATTAGACCATTCGTGTTTATGAATGTATAGATGGTTTCATGATGTAACTATAGTTGGAATGGAAGTGTTGAGCAAATGATCAGCCATTGGAATGGCTAAGTATGATCATATGTGGGCATATGTATGACAAGGCCCTAGTTGGTCCATGAAACCCCGAAAATAGGTAAGGTTTACTTTGAAAACAGAGGCTGACAGCAGCAGTGGTGTGGACTGGAAAAATCACAAGAATTCGTAGGAGTGGAATTAAATAGTGAATAAATTATGTAATCGAACCTTGATGAATCTACTTTCATATGAAAGTAACGAAACAATCATATGAACAGTACAGTAAGAGATATTCAGGTTCTTGTGGAACAGGGCCAGAACAGTTTCTGGATTCCCTGTTCCGACTTTGGAAATTCACTATAAATTGACCAGAGATAATTAGGAGTCATACCATATATGTATGGATTCCCCTCTGAGTCTAGTTTCCATAGAAACAAACGGAATCAGTATTGAAGCTCTGTGCAGAGAGATATCCAAGTCGTAATGGGAAAAGGTCAGTGTAGTCGACCCCTGTAACATGGGAGACTTTGACTAATAAACTGTACTAATTAGCCCAACCAAAAATTCTAGAAAAAAATACATAGGTGGGGACATGAGTTTAGTTTCAGGGAAAAATCACAAAACTGCTTTTTGAGTTGTGAAACTCAAGATATGATTTTTGAAGCGACTAGTACTCAGACTGGGCAGTGTCTGGAAAAATTTTTCAAAGTTTGTTAACATCTCGTGTCCGACTCCAGTGTCGGTCTCGGGTTCGGGGTGTTACAGTCAAATACAATATCAATAGTCTTCCCGGCATTGATGGTACTAGCACTGGAGGACTAGACAAATACTGTTTTATCTTGTTAAAAGCCACTTGGCACTCCTCATTCCATTCTCTGGGATTATGTTTTCGAAGGAGTCGAAAGATTGGGTCTCATTGGTTGGTAAGTTGAGCGATAAATCGGGCGATGTAGTTTAATCTCCCTAAAAATCCTCTGAGTTCCTTTTGCGTGCGTGGAGGTGGTAACTCTTGAATGGCTTTTATTTTATCTGGATCAACTTCAATGCCTCTCTCGCTGACAATGAAGCCAAGCAATTTTCCTAAGGTAGCCCCAAACGTACATTTGGCCGGATTGAGCTTTAGCTGGAACTTTCTCAGTCTGTCGAACAACTTCTTCAGGTTCACTACATGCTCTTCTTCCCCTCGAGATTTGGCAATCATATCGTCGACATAGACCTCTATTTCTTTATGCATCATGTTATGGAATAACGTCACCATAGCCCTCTGATATGTTGCCCCAGCATTCTTTAACCCAAATGGCATCACCTTGTAGCAGAATGTTCCCTACATTGTTACAAAGGTAGTTTTCTTCATATCCTTAGGGGCCATCTTGATCTGATTATACCCCGAGAATCCATCCATGAAAGAAAACAATGAATGTTTTGCTGTGTTATCCACGAACGTATCAATGTGTGGTAAGGGAAAATTATCTTTGGGACTTGCTCGATTCAGGTCACGTTAATCCATGCACATTCGTACTTTGCCGTCTTTCTTTGGTACCGAAACTATGTTGGCCACCCACTCTGGATATTTGGAGGTTTGTAGGAAGCCAGCATCAAATTGCTTTTTGACTTCCTCTTTTATTTTCAACAACATCTCAGGTCTCATCCGTCTTAGCTTTTGTTGAATGGGTTTGCATTCTGGCTTCAATGGGAGCTTATGGACCACTACATCTTCATCCAATCCTGGCATATCCTAATATGACCATGCGAATACATCTTTGTACTCACGGAGCAAAGCAATCAAATTATGCCTGGTGCCCCCTGAAATAGAGGTCCCAATATTCACTTCTTGCTTCCTTTCTTCAGCTCCCAAGTTTATTGTTTCAACAGATTCTTGATGAGGCAAAATCTGTTTATCCTCTTGTTCCACCATTCCTAGCAAGTCAGGAGACAAGACATAGTCTTCAGCATTTTCTCCAGCTTCGAATTCTCCTAAACAAACAGCCTTCTCAAAATCGATTTCAGGACACGTAACGGGTTTGTTCATGCAATTGATATCTGAGCAACTGAAAATTGAATGGAAAAGGAAACTATAGAGGGGCATCTAAGTATTGAAACCAACAAACTAAATGTTATGGTATGGCATGAGGCAAATGTAAAGATAGGCTATGAAATGATTATGGAATTAGTGATAATGCGAAAAATTGTGACAAAATGCATCTTCATTGATATTAATTTAAATGATAAATAGCGAATACAAGCTTCTACAAAAGAATTCTATTATACCTAAGGACATAACAGAATGTTAAGGTTTGAGCATTACTCTGAAAACTTATAAAGTACAAGAAGATCCTCGGTAGTCCAATTGTTCAACATGAAACCCAGGGGACAAGGGCATATCTTTGAGACGTCTTTACTCGCGTCAGCTCCTTTGTCAATGACATTTATACTGATATTCTAAAAACCCTCTTCGATCATTAACATTGTGCTTTGTGCACTATACTGCCCTGGGTATATCATTCCCGCAGACGTAAATGTTCTTGACAAATGAGAGAATTTCATGGGCTCCCATTCTGGTTCTCGGCCTAATGTTCTCGCGATCCTTCTTTCCTGATCTTTCTTCCACTGCTTTCTTCTTTGACGCATGTCCGGTTGGAACCCTAAACCGTATCGGGCCTTATGGTGCACTGGTTTTAGAGCCCTAACTATTCCTTGCAGATATCTCCCTAAACCTCTTTTCGCTCGAGCTCCCCTTCCTACAGTCAACTTGACACCCATTCTGGTATTTCTTGACAGTTTTGGCACTGAAATTCTATTTCCCTCAACGACAAAAGTGGCATTGACAAATTCAAGGGATTGGAAGAAACATTCCACTACGTCTTTGCTTACTTCAAGATATGGCGTATCGGCAGAGATAGATGCGATAATGTCTTCTTCTCCCTCGACAGTGACCAAACAACCATCCATGATGAACTTTACTTTTTGATGGAGAGAGGATGGGACTGCTCCAGCAGAATGGATCCAGGGCCTTCCCAGAAGGCAGTTATACGAGGGTGTGATGTCCATGATTTGGAAATCGACATTGTAAATGTAAGGGCCCACTTCTAAAGGGATATCAATATTTCCTATAACTTCACGCCTTGTCCCATCGAATGCCCTTACTGTGGAATGACAGGGCCTTAAATAGGACAGATCTATCAGAATTCTAGAAAGTGTGGCCAAAGGCATGACATTGAGTGTCGAGCCATTATCGATAAGCACATTCGATATTATGTAGCCCTTGCAACGAGTCATAACATGTAGTACTTTACGGAGCCTTTACCATTGGGTGGTATTTCGTCATCACTAAAAGAAATGAAATTATCCGCATTCAAGTTGTTCACCCATCTGTCCAGCTTCTCCACGGATATATTGTTTGCAGCGTAAGCTTGATTCAACACCTTCAGCAAAGCGTTCCGGTGTGGCTCCAAATTTAGCAGCAGAGATAAAACTAAGATTCGTGCTGGTTGCTTATTCAATTGTTCCACCATATTGTATTCAGTGTGTTTGATAAATTTCAAGAACTCCTGTGCTTCCTCCTCATCCACAAGCTTTTTAGTTTCTTGCACGGGTGGAATTTCTTGCTCGACTTCGGCCTCATGCATCACTGCTTTCCCTTTTTGCTTTCAGTCACCGTTCTTCTTCACTGGTTCGACCTCTTTCGAATAACATCTTCAACTTCGGGTAAAACGACCTACCTCTCCAACATCTCCAGTTATGGCTTTAAGCTTTTCATCTTTCGGTGTGACGATATTGATGTCATATTTCCATGGTACGGCTTTGTCGTCCTTGTACGGGAAAGGAGACGGTACTTCGATTATCATTTTTGGTTTCACCGGCTCTTTCGTCACGTCGTAATAAATTACTAACGGTCGATCCGCGCTATAAGGGAGACCTGATGACTGGTTGTCAGAGGTGCATACTTCTCTTTCATTGGTCTCTTCCCTCTTGTTAAGGACCTTAATCTCCTTATTAACCATCTGATCTTGAAGCAACCTTTTAAATTCCTCACACGACTGAATGTCGTGTCCTACAATTCCATGGAAATTGTAAAAACTTTGACCTTCTTCTCCGAGAATTCTATCGGGGTGACAAAGTAATCCTTTCTTAACTAGTACCTCCCAGATTTTCTGCAGAGGCGTCCTTATTTCCGAAACACATCTTCTGACTTTCCATTCGTCCTCTTTCCCCACTGTGCTCACATTCCCTTTAGCATGGTTAGGGAACGGGTTCCCAGTTGCGTTACTGGCACTATCGAACCGTAGGATACTCGCGTCAATGAGTCCTTGAACTCTCCTCTTAAAGGCTAGGCAATTCTCGGTGGAATGCCCCTGGTTCCCCGCGTGGTATGCATAACTAGCGTTTGGATCGTACCACTTTTGGTATGGAGGTTTAAGGGGTGCCATGTAATGGGGAGAAATCAATTGTTTCTCCAGAAGTTTTGGGTACAATTCCCCATACGACACAGGGATAGGAGTAAATTGCGGTCTCTCGGGATTAGGCCTTGCTGGTCTTGGTTCGTTTCTGGGCTGGCTTTGAATGGGTACCGTGTTTTGTGGGAATGTGGTGATGGGTCTTTGGTTGTTCGTGGCGTATACGGGGTAGGAAGGAGGTGGTGCTTGGTAGTAAGGGGTTTGAGGGGGATAATAGAAATTTAGAGGTGGATAACTTCGAGGTCGGGGTTGGTTTGGATATGGATTAGGGGCATAACGACTTCCCATTCCCACCATGTGGGCTTCTGGTTCTTTCTTCTTCATGGGTGCTACCCTTCTTGAACTTTCTTGACCTTCCATTCGACCGCTCTTGATGACATTCTCTATAAGCTCACCGGATATTACAATATTCGCGAAGTCCTTCGTGGTGCTTCCCACTAGTTTGTCATAAAATGACGTCTTTAAGGTGTTGATAAAAAGGACGGTTATCTCCGTTTTCGTTAGTGGGGGTTCCACTTGGGCTGAGACGTCCCTCCATCTCTGCGCGTACTGTCTAAAAGTTTCTGACGGCTTTTTCTCCATCATTTGTAAAGTCATCCAATCAGGCACCATATCTGATACATGCTTGTACTGCTCACAGAATACCGACGCCAAGTCTTTCCAAGATCGGATCCTTTCCTTACTGAGCTGGTTGTACCACCGAAGAGCCAATCCTACTAGACTGTCTTGAAAATAATGTACAAGTAGCTTATCTTCGTTCACGTAACTGGTAATTTTTCGGCAAAACATGACAAGATGTGCTTTTGGACATCTTCTCCCATCGTACTTTTCGAAATCAGGCACCTTGCACTTCGGAGGCAGGATTAGGTCAGGTACCAAACTGAGTTCTTTAGCACCTAGTACCGAGAAGACTTCAGTGCATTCTATTGCCTTGAGTCTTTCTTCCAAATTCCTATACTTCTCTTGAGCCTCGTGATCATCTATTTTCAACTTGGCTATTTCGACTGGATCATCTAAATCTGGAACTATAGGATTGGCAGGGGTTGCTCCGGGATTTGACATAAATGTTCCTTGCCATATATGAGCAAATGGCATAGGTCATTGTTCCAAGCTAGTGGATTCCCCTTGAGTATACCCTCTTTGTGCTGCGTGGGCATGTTGTGGAGTGAATCCTGGGGGATAGAGTGGATCCTGGTCATGATTAATTCTTGATTGAGGTTCCATACTTTCGGGGTTCTGCATGGGTCCTTTTCCTTTGACCAAAACTGATATCATCCCCATCATTCTAGCCATTTGATCCTTTTGTTCAAGTGATTCCTCTCGAGATCTTACTATCAAATCCCTCGTTTCTTGCTGCGACTTAGCCAGTTGTTCTTGTAATTCCTTCTGGACTCTTTCCATCCTTTCGATTCTTTCATTGAACTCAGCCTTCATTGCTCTAGCTTGTTGATGCGTTTTATACGAATGACATGGTTCCAAATTTGAAGTGTTGCAACTGCGAATTATATGATTCTAACCTTAGCGAATGATTATGGGATATGTATATCCAATGAATGGATGAATGGATGCAAAAAGAGGTGTTGATTCCAATTCAATTTCATTAGAAGAACTTCACTAGAAGAAAATTTTCTTTACATAGAACGGATGATTACATATACGACTTCTCCCTAATGCCCAAAGTCTTAACTTTCTTAAGAAGCCAAGCTAAGCTTCGGCCTCGGTCTGATTCCGGCTCGTACTTTAAGCTCAATATATCAGCCTGAACTGCCAAGGTTTGCAAGTGATCAGCTATCTCCTGAACCTGAGCTATAGCTTCGCCCATGACATAGTCTCTATCTCTAATCTGGTTTTGAGAGTGGTGAAGTTATTCTCTATAATGGTCGTTGTTTGTCTTAAGAAGTTCCACTCGAATTTTGCTATCTCGCAGTGTGGTCTCGAGTTCTTCTATTTTCCCTTTCAACTCTTCGATCCTGCTCAGACTAGCCTTTAACTTAATTATCGAATTATGGCTATGATGTTGCTGAAGTAATCTTTCCAATTTAGCCACCCGAGCTCGTAACTTCTCCTTTTCATTTTGGGTTTCTAACAAACTCTTCTTCAGAGTGTCCTCTCGTACTCGGGCATCTTGAAATCTTTTCTCCCAATGGTCGGCTCTAGTCTTTTCCTCTTTAATCTCTTGACGCCATTGCTCCAGCGTTTTACCTAATCCGGTAGTTTTTATTGTTATACGAAGCTTCTTGTAATCGGTTTTCAGACTATCTAAATCTTCCTCGGCCTTGTTCTTTCCTTTCCTTAACTTCTCGGCCTCTAGCTTGTGGATATCGACGTCTAACCCCAACTTCATTTTATCTTCTTCTAGCTGCTCTATCTTCTTCCCCAACTCCGAGTTTCTTTTCTCAAAATCTTTCTTAATGATCTCTAACTCGGATGGGATGACCCGTAAATGCTCCTCTATCGGTTGTGTGTTCCCTTGATTCTGCCTAGGGATGTTGTCGTTGACTCTCCTACCCCACTACCATTCATACTCGGGGGTCGTCATCGGGCCTGCAGTGAATCCTTTCATTCTTCGAGTTTGAATCTGTGCATCTGATATCTCGCGAACCCTCTTTTTATAATTGTTGTCTTTATAGGGGAACTCACATTGTGCCAATCCTTGTGTCACTAGTACAAACTGCCTTGATCGATACACAATCAGTGGAGCGTATCCAATGGCTCCCCATATTCCAGCCAGAGGGACCCAGTCAAAATCACTGCACCTATATAAGATCTCGTCAGGAATCAACCACGGAGCCCTCCATTCAACGTCTTCAGTCCGTAAATTTTGGAGAATAGTTATCCACCTCTCTTCGGAGATGTCGTCCATCCTCGATGTGGCCACTAATTCTCTTAATGGGGAATAATCCTTAGAGAATACCCGATAGGAGACCTTCTCCACCTTCCAAAAATAACTGTGGAACCAAGCCAAAAGAAGCTGTGCACAACCAATAAATCTTCCCTCACCCGCTCTCCGGCATGTATTCAAGGATCGGAAAGTTTCTGCTAGGATTGCCGGGACGGGTGTGGTACCTTTATCAAGTCGATCGAATAAATCTGAGACAGCTTCATCTATGTGTCCAAGTGCTTTAGGAAAGACGATCAAACCGTAGAGACTTAAGGCAAAAGCATCAACCCTTTTCTTCGAATCCGGGTGCGCAAGAATAAAATCCCTCAAATTCCTCCAAGGAATACATTTACTATCCCTTTTTGCTTGATGTGGGTCGCAACCCTTTGCTCGCTCATCCCTGTGATATTCATCAATTTCTTCAAAAAGTGAGGGACAAATACAGGTCTTGAA
This sequence comes from Gossypium hirsutum, assembly GCF_007990345.1. NCBI lineage: Eukaryota > Viridiplantae > Streptophyta > Magnoliopsida > Malvales > Malvaceae > Gossypium > Gossypium hirsutum. Next base: position 51,150,976 of record NC_053434.1, read on the forward strand.
TAGGTCCTATCGGCCTGAATCTTCGGGCAATTAAGTAACGCCATGTATTCCTCCACTGTAGGTACTAAATCAACTCCTCCGAAAGTGAAGCAACTGTAAGCGGGGTTCCAAAATTGAGCGAGGGCTCGGAACAAGTACTTGTCCACCTTTACATCGAGTAAATAGGGTAGGTCGCCGTAGTTACAGTAAAAGAGTTGTTTGACTTCGCCATTCCAACTATTCCATATATCCCTTAACTCTTGCAGGTCGTTCTGAGTCACACTGATGCGAGTGAAATCCCACAACTCTGATTCATATCCCTCGGTCAAACTATCTCCTTTCTCCTGTTGCATTCTCTCAGACCACACTCGGACGACCGCATTATCCTCCATTCTATCAAGAAATCATTTTTCCATGCTAAACTCTTCTAATTAGTAACCGAACGTAAATCAACACCCTTTTATGATGAAATGTCATGCGAAAATGATCAAAATACAACAAGTTAGTATTTTATACAAAGAATAGAATTCAAAGCAAATAGTGAGTAAATAAGCACCTAATCAGGTAACCACTAGGGTTTGGTATGGTTCTACCTAGGGTAGGCTCCTAGGGCTCATTACATGTAGTTTGGTTTTAAAGTAAAGGTACCTGAACCAGTAGATTCCTCGATCCTCACCCATTATAGGTTCATACAGACCGAGTTCGATTCAGGGGAATACATTTCCCTACGGCTATACGGAGGTGAAAACCCTATGAAGACGCAGGTACGGATGTATCCCGAAAGCGATCCACTATCCTATACGGAGGTGAAGACCTCACGAAGGAGTAGTTTTTCACTTCCACTTAAGAGGGTGAAATCGACCAATAATGCGATGCGATATGCAAAGATACCTCAAAGAATTAAACCACTTAAAGCAAGCATATCATGAAGAGAGTCGCGAAAATAACAGACAACATGCAATGCAGTAAATTTAAAATCGATTTTCGATTTTTGACAAAAGACAAAAAAATAATCAATTTAAGGCTCGACTCTCGAACTCCCCAGTGGAGTCACCAAGCTGTCGAAACCATTCTTTTGAAACGGGGATCGACTTTGTTTGAAAGTGAAAATTAAAACGGGAGTCGCCACCAATCTTTTATCAGGTGTGATCGGATCACCTTTGTTTTAATAAATCAATTTTAGTTTACTAAAACAGGGCCTTTGGTCTACGAAACTTGAGAGAATGAGTTCGGGAGTTGGTTACGTGCAAGGAAGGATTAGCACCCTCGACACGCCCAAAAAATTGGTACCGAATTGATTAGTTATTGTCTTAATGTCAAAAATTAAAAATAGGGAAGGGACTTGAAATAGGATCTTTTCTATTAATACTGATTTTAAAATCTTGAATTGGCTTAAATCGATTTGTTTAAAGATTTCCTTATCTCGAGATATCGAAGTATCACATCCCATAAGTTAGGACACAATACCATGAATTCCCGAGCACAAGGTCGTCTTTCAATTTAAATTGGAAATCCGTGCATTTCAAAACTCAAAAGGATATTTAGTTATTTGAAACCAACAAGAGAACCGAAACCCCATAAGTTAGGGCACAATTCTTCGATGTTCCAAAATGCGAAACATTGCCTTATTTATTGAAATTAGTAAAAACATGAATAAAAATCTTTAAAGTAATGAACAACAGAATGATATAAAATAGGCGGGAGACAAAAATAAACGAGTTGGAAATACATTGAAACAAATAATAAATATGACAACAATATTAAAACAATAACAATGCATGCGATATATTAAACATAATAATAGTATCCAATGTGAAATAAAAACAACGAATATATACATAATAAAGATATTAAGAGTATGTACGTCAAATATGTATATATATATTTATAAATAGTAATAGTGTTAGAAATATACTATATATAGTGTTTGAAGTATATACATAAAATAGTGAAAATATAACTAGTAATGTTAAGATATATATAATATATACATATGTATGAAATAGATATAAAAAAATATGTACATAATATAGTGTAAAAAATACATACATAATATAACTAAAATATATACATAAGATAACATGTAGAAAAAAAATATAAATAATATAGTATTAAAGATATATACATAAAATAGTATAATATATATACGTAATATAGAATTTAGAATATACCTAATATATTAAAAGAATATATATATAATATAATATTAAAAAATATAATAATAACAAAAAAAAAGGAGAGAGTGGGTGATTTCCGGCCATCGTCGGTGCCACCGTACATGGCAGCCAGACCTCAAAAAAAAACTTTTTCGGTAAAAATGGGAAAGCTTCCTCCTTTTATTTTTACTTTCATATAAAAGAAACAAAATAAATCTGAAAGGAAAACAATAAGCAAACAAAGAACTTAAAACGAGAATAGACCAAGAAAACTCTTTTGCTTTGATATTTGATTAATCTCCAAAAAAAAAAAACTAGCCTCTCCAAAAACTAGCCTTTACAATAACTCTTCTCCTTGATTACTCTAAAAAAACCTCTCAAAAATCCTTTACAATCACTTTCTCCCCCAAAACTTCTTCCTCCCCTAAATACAAAATATGAGAAGGCTTATAGAGTCATTTACCAAATATTTTTTATTGTTTATGTCTTCATTTGTAGGTACAAGTGGTGGTGGAGCAAGTGTGGCTAGTGGAGTTAGTGGTGCAGCAAGTGTGGCTAGTGGAGTTGGTGGCGGCAAAGGCTAGGATTTAGTTGAGAAAAGTTTAGGTTGTGGGCTAGGGTTTTTTATTTTGATTTGGGCTTAAGGTTTGGGGCATTGGGGTTTTGATGTAAATTGGGCTTTGGGTAGTTAAGATTTTGGGTTTTGGGTTTAATTTTGGTGGTTTAGGTAAGATTAAATTGGGTTTTGATGTAAGTTAAAATTGGCCTACAACAAGGTTGATTAACCCGACTAGAGAATTCTATAGCCAGAATGTCGTTTACCGATGTTCGCACAACATCCTCTTCAAGTAAATCAAAGTCATCGTCATCTTTGTCTTTAGGTGGTGTATCTGTTTACTCGTTTATTTGCAAGCCTTTGCCCATGAGGCAATCTTTCCACGACCTAGGTTTGCTTGGTGCCAATCCAGTATCCATAACACCATCTGCATCTCGTTTTTTAATGTTGATCTCTCCTTCTATTGATTCTCGATTATCGCTCCATCTATCTCCTATTTTCTCTTGCTCTTCAGACTCCATCAAATCTTTCTCTTCAATTAAATATTATTATTCTGGATTCGAGTGCATTGAAGCACATTATACAATTATTTATGAGTTAGGGAGTGCTTATAGTTAGTTTTAGGTATTGTGTCAAAAATGGCATATATAATTAGAATCTATAATAAGATTGTTAAAAGAATATATGATTTACCATATGGGCAGAGGCAAATCTAGGGGATTGGCAAGCCCTGGCTCCCCTTAAAATGAAAAATTGTTATTTAGGCCCTTTAAAAAATTTTAAAATTTTAAATTAGTAAAGGTAAAATTACAATTTGACCTCCCTAAAATTATAAAAATTTGATTTAATTCTTTAAAAATTATACAAATATAGACTATAAAAAATAAAAATTTCTTCGATCCCTAAAAAATTGTTTCCACTTCGCCGCTGTATAGGTTGAATCCAAAATTATTAAGGTGAATTAATAGATTATTATTTTTAGAATGGGTGTGTTCAGCTTAATTCTTGTAACTGTTATTATAGTTGTATGTTGTAACTTTAAATACAAAAAATCAACTATTACTATATGAAGTTGAATTAAATAGCATCATTCATAGGGATTATAATGGACCGTGCAAACTAATTTGAATTCCTGTGAGATGCAGGATTGTTTGTGTGTATCAATATTATAATATTATTTTCGTTTAAATTAATTAATGATTTGAAAATTTATATTTGAGAAAATATAAATTTAATTTAATCAATATTATTAAAACGTGTCTTTATTTAAAAATATATTTTAAATTTAACCATTTACTATAATTTGAATATAATATTATGGATATTAAAAGTTGTTTTCTAAAAGTATAATTTAAGTTTAAAATTTTACTATATATTCATGCGAATTTCCTATAATTTTTTTTACCTAATTATAGATAGAATTATAATTAATTTTAATTTTTTAGTGTATATTTAATACATTCATGCACATTTCAAAACATGCATATTTAGAGCGTGTACTATTTAAGTTAAACATCACACGAAAATATTGATATAAAAATATAAAATATATATGTATAATCTTGTATTCATATAAATATTGTTGATTTTATTCAACAAAATATCACTTATAAAAATATACTAAAAATAAAATAAGTCTAAAAGCATAGATATTGTAAGCAATAAATATAAGTGTTTTTAAAATTAATGAATTAATTAAATATAAAAAAAACATGTATTGTTTTTTTTTTGTTTTCTTGAAGTAAGCAACATGTATTGAATTAAAGGAAATATATTTTTATAAGGAATTTGTCTCAAATTATTAAAATTATTATTATTATTATTATTCCAAATTTGTCAAGATATTAACAAAAACATAAGGAAATCTTTTGTCCCAAATTTGTTGCTATATTTTTAGAAGGAATTTGTCTTAAATTATTTTTTTAACTATGGTCAACAATTACATGTGACATATTATTATTGTGACAAATGATAATTTATAAGCTATGGCATATAGGAATTACTTCCTTTTTGTAATATCATGTTGCTATAGTATATATATTAGTTTGTATATCCTTGCGATTGACCGTTCGTGTCACTGATGTGTGAAATTAACACTAACACAATCAAATAATAAAGTGGTACTTGCAAGTGTGATAGGTCAATTGTAATATATATAGTGTCAATGGAGCATCCATGTAACGCCCCCACGCCCGAGACCGTCGCCGGAGTCGAGTATGAGGTGTTACTAAGCTTAATTTAACATTTTTAGAACTTTGGATTATTTGTTTCTACATTCACAGCTTTTAAGCTACTTGCATCACAGTCACAAGAAAAATCATATCTCGAGTTACGAAACTCGAAATCAAGATCTGTAAATTTTCCCTAAATCTAGACTCATATACCTATCTACTAATTTTTTTATAAAATTTTTGGTAGGGCCAATTAGTACAGTTTATTAGTTAAAGTTACCCCTGTTTCAGGACTTGACTGGTCTGACCTCTGTTTACTACTAACCACATTTCTCTCTGTACAAAATTCATATGACTATGAGATTTGTTTCTCATAAAACTAGACTCAATAAGGATTCTGAGGATATAAAATACACCACCTAATTATATCTTTACAATTTATGGTGAATTTCTAAAGTAGGAACAGGGGATTCAGAAACTGATATGACCCTGTTTCACTAAAATTCAAATATCTTCTAACATATAATTCCTTTATCTATTTCATTTGTTTCATGTGAAAGTAGACATAATAAGCTTCAATTTGATATGTAGTCCATCACCAAATTCAATTTCTATGATTTTTAGTAAATTTTCAAACTCGCATCAGTGTTGCTGCAGTATTCTGTTTATGGCAAATTTCATCCCTCTTATGAGTTTTTATGCACTAAGTATCTTAATAATTTTCCTTATCATCAAACATAATCTAAACTTACCATTTTCATAATTTATCATTATCAAATATTTTCTCAACCATTCTGTCACCATATCATAAGATTATTTACACAAAATAAGTATATTGCTATACATGCCATACTTAAATTTACAAGCCATTTACCAAAAATCTTCCGGATAGTGTGACTGAGCCTTCGACCTATCTCGACTCCTGAACTGGCTTGTCCAAAACTACAATGAGTAAGAAGGAGGGAGTAAGCATAAATGCTTAGTAAGTTCATATGTAAATAATAAATAACATAACAAACAATCAAACTAATCAACATTAGCATATATCATCAACACACTTATCACATTTTTTAATCATTTTTCATCATCTTATTACCTTATCGTGGTTGTAATCAACACTCAACCCGAGGGTTAAATACATACCTGTCCAAAATATCCATTTCTCATCACTTACCAATACGTATCTTTTCATCTCGAGTATTCCTCCATTTGAGTAAAACTTTACCCGTTGAACACATCGGAATATAATTCGGATACATGGATAATTTGCATATAAGTGCCACATATTCAATCAAGCCATCATGTAACCCGCCCATAAGCGAACTCGGACTCAACTCAACGAGCTCGGGCGTTTGCATCCATAAGTGAACTCGGACTCAACTCAACGAGTTCGGGCATTCGCATCCATAAGTGAACTCAGACTCAACTCAACGAGTTCGGATGCTCAACCATCCTAGTGACATGTCACTTGTATCCTAATCTATTCCTAAGGTTCAAACGGGATTTTCCTCGAACACTTATCCTTGCCGTCTTCCGTAGAATGCCGAAATCAATACTCAGTAACAATTATATTTAACAAGTAGCTCACATAATTTACATATTATTTGAAATTAACCACAAAGCATACATTTCATTATGAAATTCAGCATAACACATAATTAATATCAATAACCTAAAAATAACAATTATGCTACATTATTTACACATGAACTTACCTTGGTACCAAAATATAAAGATTTTGCAATTTAGTCCACAATCTTTTCTTTTCCTCGATTGAGGTCGATTCCACGTCTTTCTTGATCTAAAATAACACATTTAGCTCATTTAATACTCACATTATCAAATTAATCCTTAACTCAAATTTTGTAAAAATTACAATTTTGCCCCTAAACTTTTGCATATTTACATTTTTGCCCCTAGGCTCGGGATTAAACTTTATTCCTTATTCTTATGTTTTACAACATGCTGACACTTTTCTCTTCTATGGCAACATCAAATTCTCACTCTAACATGTACTTGTGACTATTAGGTATTTTTACCGATTAAGCCCTTTTACTCGTTTTTGCTTAAAATCGAGTAGTACAAGTTGTCTAACATAATTTAAAACCCCATATTCTATCAAAAACATCAAAATACACAAATTTCACCTATGAGTATTTTTCCAAATATAAACCCTAGGTTGAATTATTGCTAACATAAGCTTAATCGAGCTACCGGGATTCCAAAAACGTAAAGAACATTAAAAACGGGGCTTGGAATCACTTACTATAGAGCTTGGAAGCTTGAAACAAACCCTAGCTATGGAGAACCCTTGAAATTTCGGCCTAATGAAGAAGATGGACAAAAATTGGCTTTTAATTTTGTTTTTAATTCATTTTAATAACTAAATGACCAAAATACCCTTACTACTAAACTTTCCAAAAATTCCTTCCATGTCCTAATTTTGTCCATGAACTTAAAATTGGTCAAATTGCTATTTAAGGCCTCCTCATTAATATTCCAAAACAATTTCATACTAAAAACTTCTAGAATGCAAGTTTGGCAACTTATTCGATTTAGTCCCTACTTTCAATTTAAGCACTTTAGGCATATAATTTCATCACGAAATTTTCACACAATCATGAAATCATATCATAATCATCAAAATAATTATAAAATAATTATTTCTATCTCAGGTTTGTGGTCACAAAACCACTATTCCGATTAGGCCCTAATTCGGGATATTACAATTCAAGTATTCCAAGAATAGAACCCAACAAAGTCAACGATTTAATGATTCCTACTCGACAAGCATGCAATGAAGGAGTCTAGTTAGATACTCACTAATTTCTATATTATGACAATACATAATTTCGGGGTCAATTAATCTAATTAACTACTTAGCATTGAAAAGGACTAAATTACAAAACACATAAAATTAAGCAAATATCAATTAAATGACAAGCAGCGATTGGTTAACTTCTATGTTGCTAATTAAACTTTGGATTAGGGATTTAAATCACCAAACTCCTAACTTGGCTTAATTTTTACCTCTCGGTCTCCATTTTACCAAGTTAGACGAATTAGTCTAGTTTATCTCTCGACCTCACCCAACCAACACAAGACTATCAAATTGGTGTTTGATAAGATCTCCTCTCGGTCTCACTTATCTTAATTTTCTCTTAGGGCGTCAATCCTAAGTTTTAAAATCTATTCGATTTAGTCTAATTTTTGAAATTTAGTCCTTAAACCAAAAGTTAACTATCTAACATTTCCATCAACCTCCCACTTCATATTTAGTTACCCATAATCATACTTAAGTAAACAAAAACACAATAATCACACAAAATATGCATATAAGGTAAACATAATAAAAAAAGAGGAAATCTTGGGCTTTTCTTGAAAAAGCTTGAAAGTAATGAAATGAAAATGGCAGCAAAGTAAACGCACAAGAACACTAAAGATTAGATTTTTATCTAAGAAAATGAAAATAAGGCTAAGCTATATTAAAAGCTTGGGATGAAAATGGGAATACAATGAAAAATGTCACACCCCAAAATTGAGCTTGATAGTTTCGGGTTAGTGGGCTGGATTCTTGGTTCAGGAGTCAAGTTTAATTTTGGGAAAAGATGAGGTTGGTATGAAATTAAGAACTCAAAATTATTATTTCAAAAATTTAGAGAAAAAAAGAGAGGGAGAAATGATTATTGAAGATCAAATTTCAATTAAATTGAATTTTTTTAATAAAACAATAAGATTAAATTGGAATAATTAAGAAATGAGTGATTAATTGAGACATAGGACTACATAGTAAAACAAGGGAAAGATAGGAGTGTCGATTAGTCATTTTTTTAAAATTTAGCTGTTAATCCCTACAAGTTTATAAACCCCAACTGTTCATCTCTTTCATTTGCATTCATTTGGTTTTTTTAGAAGCTCTCAAATTCTCATTCCAGATCTGAAATTTCCTGACTCCCAATATTCACCAAGTTATATATTAAATACTGAAATCATGGGGACTAAAATGTTTATGTTTATTTCATAAAAGTAAGATTTTATAAATATGAAAGGAAAAAAAAAATATAAGGCAATTTTTTTCATAAGTAATTGAAAGTATATAGAGATTAATGTAGGTAATATTATTAAGTTATTTCTGAATTAAGAATAAATATAAAATTATAAGGATTAAATTAGTAAATAGAAAATACAGGTCTTGCAAAAAATTAAATGTACCCAGAGATTTGTGTTGAAAATAACTCATCTACCTATCTTATATATATAAAAATGTCACTTTCAAGTTTTTCCTCCGTGCAATGCATGGGTTTTAATAAGAGGCGAAGTAAGAAGAATTTTTTAAGAGGTGGAATAAAATTTTAATTTTTTATAGTTTATATTTTTATAATTTTTAAAGGATTAAATTAAATTTTTATAATTTTAGAGGGCTAAAGTATAATTTTAACTTTACTAATTTAAAAATTTTAAAAATTTAAAGAGCCTAAATTATAATTTTATTTTAAAGGGGGCTAGGGCCCGGGCCATGCCAGCCCCCTAGAATCGCCTCTGGTTTTAATGGATATAAAAAGTATCCATCTTAGACTCAATAAAAATGAATAATGTCGACTACTTATGATAATGTCGAGTTGCAATTTTTTGAGTCTCCTCCTACCATGATCTAGAATTCTCTGGATTTAGATCAGTCTAGGGGACTTTTCTCAAATTACTAGTTTGTAATCATTTAGTTATGTGCTTATGTTTATATTCACCAAAAAAATAATGAATAATAAAATAATCAAAGAAAAATTGAATAATTAAAAAAACAATATAAAATATTTTCAATTAGTATATATTACATAATATATATTTCAATGGGTATCTAATTTTTCTTTATTAAATATTTATTTGGATTTATTTTTTATTTTAATTAGTTATATATAAATTTTTTATGTTTTATTATTTTCTCATATTTATGTTTGATTTAATTTCTAAATGCTAATCTATTTACTTTTATATTTTTGATAGAATAATATATTGTTTCAATATTTCAAATATCTCTTGATAAAATCATATAGAAGCATAAAAGACAGTCAAAACACTGTAGTTAAGAACATGCAAAAAAACCAGTATGGGTTACCATACCATCGATTTACATTATCAAGAAATGATCAGCTAAAAATAGAATCCAAAGTTTGTTTTCATGAATTTATTAAGATTAAAAGTAAAGAGAATGTGATATAAAGAAGGAAATATACAAAAGGCCTTGATTTAGGAAATAATTTGATTAATATAAAATATTGAAATTGAAATTATAAAACTTATATGTAAAGTGTAGGATTTAAGGAAATATAACCATAGTACATTATTGCGAATCTTAAATTAAAAATTATGGCATGTTGAGGACATAATTGTATAAAGGGTAATTAATTACATATAAAGTTTAAGTTTCGAATGAGTAAAAGTAGCAGTAGATGTTAGTTTCACTTTGGGTAAAAAGAATTTGTATGAAACAATCAGTCACAAACACTTTATTTAAACAATTGCTTTTATTTATAAATTTCAGCATAATATAAATAATAAATGCAAAGAAATAAGTAATTCTTTAAACTTTTAGTCAACATAAAGTTCTTTGTAGACTCATATAAGCAATCTTTGTAGTAAAATCTAAAATGTACAATTTCTTCATGAAAGTGAGTGCAACTGTCTTGGTAGGTGACATTGAAATTCTGCAAAAAAGAAACAACATTTAATGAGTAAAAGAAAATTGCTAATTACACAAATAGTGAGTATATAAATGTTTGGAAACAATATCATCTTCAAACGCGATTAAGATATCGTGATGAAATTTCATGAAAATGTCACGTAGAAGAACTTCAACTTACCATTCCTAAAAAGAAAGAAAACAAAACATACATTAAATCCTTAACGTGGAATAGTAATGAAAGATTGAATTTAAAAAGATAAAAGGTTACTAAAACTTGTAATTCAGAGACAAAAGAAAAATCCAGAGATTTGTAAATTGTAAAATGCTTTTCACTGACTCGGCAATTTTTTTTTAACATTTTGTCTATTATAATTTTAAAACAGGATTCTATTAATAAAGCATAAAAAGAAATATCATATAAATTATAGACATTAATGACATAGTAAATCATATTCACACATAATTCTGGCATAATATATAGTTGACTTACCACTTTTGATATCAAACACTTAAGTTCAGTATATTATAAAGCATACAAGCATTAAGGGTCTCAAATGTAGGAATCAATCAATAAATTATACAAGTAATTTGATTATTCTAGCAGAATACAAACAATCATAAATGCACTTATTCAGTATGATTTCCAATTGTGAGTAAGTTTCCCCAGATCACATATGGGTTTTTGGCTTGTAACGTTCTGAGTCTTAGGACATGTATGGATTTCAAGAATAATAAGCATTAAATAGTTTCAAGCACGAAAATATTTTGGCACATCATATTGTCCCCTATTTTCGCCATTAGTAACCCTTTTCCACTCATCGCCTTCTTTCTCCTTCTTTCACCTTCCTTATGTCTCCTTAAAGGAAATTTCAGCATCATATAGTAACTATGGCTAGCTTACGAGTTTATTGTGCAATAATGAACAAGTTTTTCTATCGTTGTGACTTTGTCAATTTTCTTTCTTTTTTGCATTACCTCACTCACAATTGCTTTTATTTTTCACGTACTTTTTCTACTTGTTTAATTGTGCATGGCTATCGTGAAAGAGTTAATTATGGGCATGGTATACGTGCCATATGATAGTGAATATGTTATGCTTATAATGTGACTATGCAGAGATAAAGTGCAGTGAATGGTAAGTAAATGTGTGTGTTAATAATGGATATTTTGGGCTTGTGAACTTTGAGACCATTGGATATAGTTGGCACGCCATAGGATTGTGAGTACTCACCTATATGTGTAATGTGATTTGGATGTTGAGGCTCTGGAACATGTTGAAGAGATAAAGGAATGTGAGCTAAGCTCCATTCACTGGGACATGTTTGGTGTGATGGAGCGCGTTAGCTATATGCTCCGTTTTTTTGGATATGTTTGACTCTATGAGCCTTTTGGTATGTTGGAGATCTGTGTATTTGATGAGTGATGATATAGTCCACTTTTACGTTTCATAGCTCAAGTGTAAAATTATCTATGAATATTTTTATGAGCATTGTGATATATGCTTAAATATTGTGTGATTATATGTGTAATGTGATATATGCTTAAAAGTGAATGTGATTACCATGTAAATGATCTAGTAAATAATACATGAGTGAGTATAATATGACACTAGAGTTAGAACTGTTGATGTTGTGCTATATGGTTGTTTTGTTAATGCTTGATGAATTGTTTACATGGTAGTAATTCTAGGCATTCACTAAGCTTTTTAAGCTCACCCACTCCTTTTAAACCATTGTAGATTAGTAGCAATCTGGTGTGAGTGGTGTGGTTCCAAGGGGTGATCTAAGCAAGTCTTTTACGTTTATTCCTAGGTGTGACATCCTAATATTCGAGCTTGGCGATCGGGCTGAGTATAGAGTGTTACACTAATGGAATAATAGGAGTTTAGGAACCCTTAACCCTAAATGCAAATTCATCAGATTCCCTTAAGAAATCTTGTTTGTTCTATTTCCAAATCCTTACATCGAGTGAGTTTATTCCAAAAATAAGATTTGCAAACAAAGATTTTGGGAACAAAAAGATATTTTTGAGATTTTGAGAATTTTAGGGTTTTAATAAGTTTAGAGGATTTTGAAAGAATTAGAGGTTAAAGTAATGGTTAATAATGTTTTAGAGTTTTAAAATAAAAGATTTGTGGGCTAAAAACTAGGTATAATTAGGGATTAATCAGTCGGGTTGTGCAAATGGGACGGGTCAACCCTGTAGAAATTTGCAGCGATATCGCGACACAGGGGTTCCATGTCATGACATCCTTGTCAGTTTTTTGTTATCGCGGCAGTAGGGTTTGGCGTCATGACACACTTTGGAATTTTGGATTTCTACGTAAACTAACTTTGCCATCACGACACACAAAGACTGTGTCATGACGTTGAGTTGATTCTCAACTCTGTTGATTCTGGCCATAGTGTTGCGACACGAGATTGCCATGTTGTGACATTGACTCTGTTTCTGCCCAAATTTCCAATTTCCAGAATGTCACAATTCTGATACAACATAAATTTAATAAAAATTAAAATCTAGACTAAACAATTAGTTAAATATACAGCAATACAAAAATTTAAACATCAATTTAAAAATCAAGTTTAGTACCAGATTCATCTGATAACACCATTATTTCACATAAGGATGAATCTTTGGTTCTTTTAGTATTAGTCCATCGCCTGTCGTGCAACTCCACCTTCTTTTGTTTATCTCTTTCCTTAAACTTATTCTTTTGACCTGTATGGATTAAAGGAAGTACGTCCCTTGATTTGGGATTATTAGGGTTGAAAATAGATAATTCATACAATGCTCCCTAAAGTCCCTTTTATTTTCTCTACTTTGTTGGTGACCATATTTAAAAACTTTTGTTTCACTATTAATCTTAATTGTTAAATCATTATTTTCTAGATCAATAGTGGACCTTGAAGTGGCTAGATTAGGTCTTTCCAACAGGATTGGTAACTCTCGATCTTCTTCAAAATCTAGAACTACAAAGTCTACTAAGATGATAAAGCTGCGCACTTTGACTAACACATCTTCTAATACTCTTTTCGGATGCACTGAATATCTGTCATCCAACTGTAGTGTTATTTGGGTATTCTTAAGGTCCCTTAACCCGAGTTTTTCACATATTGATAGAACCATTAAATTGATACTAGCTCCTAAACTGCATAGGGCTCTATTGAAATGAATTCTCCTTATCTCTATGGGATTTGTAAAGCTTCATAGGTCTTTTAGCTTTTGAGTAGTCTGTTTAGAAATAATAACACTACAAGAAGTGCTCATGTTAATTTGTTCTCCTACCTTAATTTTCCTATGCCTAGACATGATTTCCTTTAAAAATTTAATGTATTTAGGAACTTATTCAATTAATTCAGTCAAAGGCAGATTGACAATTAACATTTTGAACAAGTTTAGAAAATTTACAAACTCGTCTTCATCTCATTTTTGCTTCTCTTCTAACTTAAAGGGAATGATATCTTTGTAACGATAGAATCTTTAATTATTTCTATCTCTAACTCAACTGTGGATGCAACTACTTCCTCTGGTTCAGGTTCATCATCAACTTCTAAATGTTCTTTCTGAAGATCATCAGTATTCTTCTTATTCTTCTCTTTAGTGGGGTTCTCTGGGCTACTCAATACTTTACCATATAGGAGTGCTATTGCTTTTACATGCTTTTTATCTTCTCTAAGAGGATTATTTTCGGTATTACTTGGAATACCTATGCCAATTTGTCTTATTATATCGCCCATCATGCTCATTTAATTGGCTCATCTGATCTTCAAGCTTCGTCAATGTTCTTATTGGATTGGTGCATTCAAACTGCACATGCTTCATGTCTGTTTTCAATGACTACATCTCCCCCTCGATTCTATCCAATTGTTGACCACATACAATATGGTCATTCGGGTTGGCTCTTTCTTGAGGTTTCTATAAATAAGGAGGTTGATAGTTAGTGTTTTTAACTTGATTAGATCTATTACTTTCTACTAGGTTTCCTCCCCATCTCAGATTTGGATGATATCTCCATCTGAGATTGTCTGTATTTGAAGAGGGATTTCCACCCCTATTTTTGATGTAGTTCACATCGAGTGGAAGGGTAGTTTGTCTCCTTCATATATAGAAAGTGTATTCTTCTCAGCCTCTATTCGGTTGATTCTATCCACTAATTGTTGATATCTGCCATCTTCCTAGACAACCTTTATTGTATATGATCTTTGGTCGTATGTATATCATTTAGCTGGCCATAGGTAGGATTTCATTGCCATACTTTCTATTAATTCGTACGCATCCTTATATGTTATGTTCATTAATGCACCTTCTGTTGCTCCATCAAATTTTGACCTTGAATGTACATCTAACCCATTATAGAAAATTTGCAATCATAACCACTCAGGCAATCTGTGGTGTGGGCATTTTTGAATAAACATTTTAGAACTCTCTCATGCTTCATGAAAACTTTCCCCCTCTAACTGTTTGAACATCAAAATTTCTCTTCTTAGCTATACCGTCTTCTTAATGGGGAAGAACTTTTATAGGAATTTCCCTATGAGTTCATCCTATGTCAAGATTCATCCTCGTGCCTGCGAATCTGACTAAGAAAAGGTGTTATTGATTAATGATAAGGGGAACTGTAACAGCCCGATTTTGACCCGAATTGGAACAATGGTTTCGGGACCACGAATCCGAATCAGAAAAATGTTTTAAATTAAATGTTGGTATTAGTTATGTGTGAATTGATATCCATGAAAGTTTCGTATCTTAATTTTTCTGTTTAGATGTCGAATTATAAAGAAAGGCTGTAATTGCATAATAGGTAAAATTTGATGAATTATGTGTGAATGCCAAATTGTTAATGGTCTTTTATTTTGGGGGAGTTAAAATGCTATTAAACCAAGACTCATGCATCGACACAATCGGTCATTAGATAGTGGAAATAGCATAATTTTATAATGGTTATTTTGATAACTTAATAATTATATTATCACATTAACTTAGTAAAATAGGAAGTGGGTGGAGTTTTCATCTTTGAAAAAACCGTAGATAGCCAAGCAAAAGAAAGAAATAGATTCCTTGCATTTGGCCCTTGTCTAGTTTAATTTAAAGGTATGTTTGAGTTTAATTTTTAGAAATTTTTGCACATTTCAGATGATTGATAAGTTGCTTAGTTAACCCATAGTTTAATTTTTGGAATTGGTTAGGAAATGGTATTCGGCCATGGATAAAGGTTTGAGAAAAAAAATTTAGTTTGAAGTTGCATAATAGAAGAGATGTGTTATATTATTGAGTTTTATACTAGAAGTTTGCATGAAATTAACTAAATAGGGCTTATTTGCTTAGTTAATAAATTGAGGAGCTAAATTTTGAAATAGATTAAAAGGAAGGATTTATTTAAACTTAAGGAATATTCAGCCTAAGTAAGTTAAGTTGAAATTTTTGATGTTTCATGTTTTTGTTATATTGGATTAAAATGTAAAAATGTACAATGTGAAGGGCAAATTGGTAATTTGCTTAATTATGAGTTTGGGAGTTAATTTAATAAAATTTTCTTTGAATGAGTTCAATTTGAATTTTTAATAGATCAAGAGCAAAGAGGATCGGGTTTGGATCGGGGAAAGGCAAAAATAGTCGAATAGTTAGAAAATATAGTCCGTCGATATTCGAGGTAAGTTACTAAGCAAATAATTGTTGTTGACTTAAATAAATGCAATTTATATATATACATATATACATGCTGATTTTGAAAATGCAAAATGTTAATTATGCTGAAAGTGAATGTTTTGAATAGGCATGAATGGATATATATATGTGAATTATCGAGCACTAAGTGTGCGATGTAACACCCCTTACCCGTATCCAAGGCCGGAACAGAGTACGAGGCATTACCAAACTTAACAATACACATAGACGAAAACGGGGCCATAAAATTTCATTTAATTCAAAATTTTTCGAACACGTGCATAACAAACAAAGCTAACTATATCATCACATCAAAACGTAGGACATGGCACGATTAATTAAACTTATAAACCATAATGGATAAGGACCACATCCCATGATCATATACGATAACTCAATGCAGACTGATACGTAAGGTCAAAATCATAATAAAAATACATATCACAAACAACTTCCTATACATGCCACTCACTTGATATTTCTAATATTTGAATTAATTTTCCCAAAAATGATAGTTTGATAGTGTGATTTTGCCTCCGACGATCTCCAACCCCGAGCCGACTTGTCAATACTAAAGAAATGGAGAGGATGGGTAAGCTTTACACTTAGTAAGTTCATATGAAAATAATAAGCAATTACTACCATGCTTTTCAAGATAAAACACTATAATTGTACAATTACACATATTCAGATTAAGATGTGTTATCGAGTTACAGTTACTAAATCATTCATATCTGAAGCTACAAAACTCAAAATTTAGTTTCGTTAATTTTCCTTGAAACTAGATTCATATATATTTCTCCCATAAAATTTCCAGAATTTTTGGTTTAGCCAATTAGTACAGTTTATTAGTTAAAGTCTCCCCTGTTTCAGAGTATGACTACTCTGACCTCTGTGTACTACGAACCAAATTTATCCCTGTACAAAATTCCACGACCATGCAGTTTGTTTCCCTTAAAAATAGACTCAATAAGGAATCCATACATGTAAGGTATGACTCTTAATAATTTTTTTAAAATTTATGGTGAATTTAAAAAGTCAGAACAGAGAATCTCGAATTCATTCAGACCCTGTTTCACAAGAATTCAAATATCACACAATATAGAATTCTTTTGCTTCCCTTGTTTCTTTCATGTGAAAATAGACTCATTAAGCCTTAATTTCATATATCATTTGCATTTTTATTCAACTTCCAAAATTTTTAGTGAATTTTCAAAGTCATGCAACTGCTGCTGTCCAACACTGTTTTACCACTAAAATTCATTCTTACATAATTCCACTTAATCCATATTGTCTTATCGAAATTCACCCAATTATCGAGCACATTGCTCATAATTTTTCATAAACATATACCTACACTTATTCATCATATAATCATGTTCAATTGTATTTTTACTTAATCGATTTTCCCGTTGAACTCTTCGGAATAATAACTGATACTCAATTGCCTGCACATATTTTCACACTTGTAGCAAAAGCTATCTGGTACGCATAGTAGCCTGCACATAGTACTACACATGCGACCAATTATCTGGTACACGTAGTAGCCTACACTTAGTACTACACACGTGACTAATTATCTGGTACACGTAGTAGCCTGCAGGTAGTACTACACACGTGACCTAACCATTTGATACACGTAGTAGCCTGCACTTAGTACTACACACGTGATCACAGTTTCGGGTACGCATAGTAGCCTGCACTTAGTACTACACATGCGACCAATAGATCATTCGTATTGTTTTTATTCCGAAGGTTCAATCGGGAAATTCCTCACTTTTCAACATTTTACTAAATTGTCCGTAATCAATTTAAATTCATAATTTACATCAAATAACCATTTGATAGGCAGCCACATTTCATATGATATCAAAATATAATAACATAAAAAGAATCGATAGATTATTTATGTATGAATTTACTCAAAGTGTCGATCTCACTATTCATAGTACCAATTGTCCATTCATAGTATAATAAGACACAACTCAAATATCAAATCAGCTTTTAAGAATTTACATAACATATATCACATATTTCATATATCACTTGTCATGTATCTTCATTTTCTTGCATTTCATGTAACATTCTTTCATGTCATATTTCCACATCATAAACACCATTCTATCAACTTTTTCAATATATTAAATCATAAAATATATGCAATAATAGTAAGAAATATAATTCAAACATAACATTGCATTATTATTTTCATACGAACTTACCTCGATCCAGAAACATCAATTTACCATTTTAGTCCATAACCTTGTATTTTCCCGATTTAAGACCGAATCTCGATTTCGTTCATCTATAATATCACATTTAGCCTAATAATTAGTCACACTATTCATACGGGTCCAAAAATCATATTTTTAAAAATTTTCATTTTGACCCCTAAACTTTTGCATTTTGCACTTTTGCCCCAAGGTTCGGAAATTAAACTTCATCCTATTTTCTTATGTTTTATAACATGGTGATAATTTTTCCCTTTTATGGCAACATCAAATTCTCACTCTAACATGTACTTATGACTATTAGGTATTTTTACCGATTAAGCCCTTTTGCTCGTTTTCACTTAAAACTGAGTAGCACAAGTTGTCTAACATAATTTAAAACCTCATATTCTATCATAAAACACCAAAATACACAAATTTCACCTATGGGTATTTTTCCAAATATGAACCCTAGGTTGAATTATTGCTAGCATAAGCTAAATTAAGTTATAGGGACTCCAAAAACGTAAAAATCATTAAAAACGAGGCTAGAACAGACTTACAATCGAGCTTGGAAGCTTGGAAACCCTATCCATGGAGTCTCCCTTGGTATACACGTCCATGGTGAAGAAGATGAGCAAAATTGGCTTTTAAATTTGTATTTTAATTTATTTTACCCCTAATTGACCAAAATGCCCTTACTAGTCAAACTTTCCAAAAATTCCATTCATGTCCATTATTTGTCCATAAACTTTGAAATTGGTCAAATTCTATTTAAGACCTCCTAATTAATATTTCAAAGCAATTTCATACTAGAAACTTCTAGAATGCAACTTTTGCAACTTATTCCATTTAGTCCGTAACTTCAAATTAAGCACTTTATGCATAGAATTTCTTCACGAAATTTTCACACAATCATGCAATCATATCATAGACCTCAAAATAATCATAAAATAATTATTTCTATCTCGAATTTGTGGTCACAAAACCACTATTCCAATTTGGCCCTAATTCGGGATATTACACGATCTCATTACATTGCGAGTTAAATAATAGCACTAAGTGTGCGAAGTAAAACTATCGAGCACTAAGTTTGCGATCTAATTGCATTGTGAGTTAAATAATAGCAGTAAGTGTGCAAATACAACAAGCGATCGAAAGTGGTCGAACGAGTTATTTATCAAATGCAAAAGTAGTAAGTGGAATATTTAAATTCGTAATATACAGGTATGTATCAAACCTATGTGGTTGATATTATTGAATTTGGAATTACAGGGTTGGTTGTAGCAAATGTGAAATGTATGAAAGAATAGTAAAATGAAAGGTGAAGGAGTTAAAAGGAATGAATTGATATATTACATGCATGTTATAATGTTTGAATATTTATTTTAACTGCATATGAACATTCGGCTAATTATGAAAATGTGAGATTGGAAGTGACGAGTAGTTATGTGAAAGAGTATATGTATATTCAAAAATGTTGGAAATTATATGTGAATGATTGATAGATATATGGACTGATAAGTTTGGATGAATATGTGATTATGGAAGTATGATTTGGTTATTTAATTGGACTATCAATGTCTTTTAAATTGTTTAAATTGCTTACAACTTACTAAGCTAATATAACTTACTTTGGGTGTGTGTTTACTTGTTTTTATTTTATAGATTTTAGAGATCGTTA
Source organism: Gossypium hirsutum (assembly GCF_007990345.1). Lineage (NCBI taxonomy): Eukaryota > Viridiplantae > Streptophyta > Magnoliopsida > Malvales > Malvaceae > Gossypium > Gossypium hirsutum. The sequence continues at coordinate 51,171,073 of NC_053434.1, forward strand.
CGTGCTCAGAGATCATCCGTGAAGTTCACCACACTATCGTCTATTTCAGTATTAATGAATGTTTAATTTGAATTTATGGCATGTATAGTCTAGAATTTTGTTGGTTGGATTTGAGTTGTACTTATGGAAGCCATGCGAAAATGGCTAAATATGATGTTTAAACTTAAGTAAATTATGGTTGATTTCATAATTAAGTAATGCTATAATATATAAATATATATGTGATGGAATTAATGTAGTATTCTTGGTATATGCGAATGAATTCATGATCTGTTGGTATGGTTAGATTATGGATATATCATGCATAAGAGTGGATTGTTGATGTGAAATTATTAAAGATGTATGCCGTTGACTATAGTATAAATTGGGCATTTGATATTGATTAGTTGATAATCGGTTCTAGAAGAAATAATTTATTTGTGTACTTGGAAGATTTTTAATATGAGATATGAATTTTGGTTGGCTTATGGGTTTAGTTATATGTGAGATTTTATGCACATTTTATGAATGAAAAAGTTGCTAATGGATCTTTAATAAGTATAACTAAATTCGGCTTTGGTTGATAAAATGAATAAATGGACATTGATTTATGTTTGATTAAATTAGATTAGTTCATACAAGATAAAAATTGACTTTGTTTATGGTACTTTGATTATCAAATCATGTGTATATTAGATGTGTGAAATTTGGCATATTTATGAATTTTACAAATGACCATGTGAAAGGTATAATTGATAATGATTAGATACCAAATGAAATTAGATAATGATCAGGTGATTTGTATATATATATCTATATATACGTTATTTATTTTATATATGTATGTAAGAAATCCTTGACTTTAATGAATACTTTGTATTTGATAGGATTTAATATTGTCTATAAATTGTATATTATAGAAATGTTATAAACTTTATGTTTAACTGTGATATTAAAATGATGATAATTATTAAATGATGAATTTTGTTTGATAATGCCTTGTAACTCGTTCGACAACAGACATGGGTTAGGGGTGTTACAGGAACAACTGAAGACAGATAGCATCACCAGTGACCCCATTGTATTTGAATGTATCACAAAGTTAGAGGAACCATTTTAGATGCTAACTCAAATCTTCTATCATTGTTCCTTGAAATTGCAAATTATTTTAGATTATCTAGATCATAGCTAGTTTAATCTCAAAATTATTGGCTGTGATAGTTGGCCTCGTTATACTCCATTGAACCATATCTAGATTTAGTAGCGCATATTCCCTCAGAGCCCTCTCGTTACGTACCATGTTTATATTTGCATTTAGATGTGGTGGTGGTGGTGGATCTTCTAGATTGTTATTGTAAGCCTTGTTAAATAGTGGATTCTCACATGGTGGTAAATTACCTCCAACAGGTAGTAGATTTTGCATTGGCTATTGTTGTTGTTGTTGTTGTTGTTGTTGTTATTGTCGTTGATGATTCCTTCATATTATTCTTTCTAGATTTGTGGCTGGCTCTATAGGTGTTCCCCTACTACGAGTCATACAATAAACCCAAAAAGAAAAGATTAGTAAAACATAAGAAAAATAAATTCGTAGCTATAACCTAAAAATTTCTTAATTATTCTATTAATATGCAAAAATTAAAATCAATATAGTGACGTTGCCTCTCCGACAACGGTGCCAACAACTTGATTACCTCTGGATGTACTAATGTCTAGAGTAGAATTCCTGCACAAAATATGAAAAATACGATATCCGTAAGAATATGGGTTAGGTTGTAATATAATTATAATGAAGTAGGTGAGTATTCTGAGGATCGTACTCAAGGGAGGCGAGCACTAAATTAATTCTAACCTAAGCATGAATAGATCTAATTAGTACTTTAATTGGATTATATTACAAAGAATAAAAAAAAGTAAAGGTTTTGGTAGACTAAACTAAAAATAATAGTAAAACAAAGTAAATAAATAAATAAAACATGAAAAATCAAAGATGAAAATATATTGAACCTGGTCATGGGTGATTAGCTTTCTTTAGTAGTCACAATCAACTATCACTTTTGGTTTTCTCTTTCAATCAACTAGTTGATATCCCAACAGGATCTTCCAATCTTCTACTAGAATACCGAGCCGGTAAGAACTACTTATCTCTCAACCTCATAGTCTAGACTAATTCAGGGTTAGGGTGTTCATGGATAGACAATACCAAATTTAGGTTAATTCCCACCTTAATGACTTCTTAGGGTTGTTAGGCCTAGGATTTAGGTTCTTCCTTTCCTGAAAAGTTGATTTGTTGAGAAACCCCTACAAAATAGTTAATCAATCATTCCTCCCCTCGCTAATCCCCCATAGGATGATTAGTTCCTCATGGATCTAGTAAGCAATATAAATTTGATAAAAAAGAATCAACATGAAAGATAATTCAAGAGAATAAGGTTTAGAAGAAGCTTATTTGTATTTAGAATTAAGCGTCGAATCCTTACAGAGTTTCATTGTACTTCATAAATCTGATCTCTCCACAAAATCAAGTAACAAGAATTGAAATAAAATCTAAAACCTATGAAAAGAGAAAAACTAAAGACTAGATCAAAATATAAAATTATACAATATCAAAAACTGCTCATAACATGTGTCAAATGAGCCTGTTTATAAACTTTAGAGTGGTCGTAACCCTAGGTCTGCTGTCGTCCTCATTCTTAACATTTGATTGTGCAAAGAAAAATGCTCTTGACTCATAATTATTTCCCATACAGAGGCGATGTCGTGGCACACTAGGTCCTGTGTCATGAAATCGAAGGTAGTATACTCAACTTTAGGATATTTTCAGGCGTATGTCACAACATCCTTAGGTTGTGTCGCAACATTGAAGGCAGTCTTGGAATTCTTCTATTCTACTCTTTATGTTGTGACATCTAGTGCTCCATGTTGCAACATAGTGACCAGTAAAGAGTTTGCACACCTTCTAATTGTCTCCTGCACACTCATAAAGTATATTAGCTCACCCTTAGGCCTCATTCGGCCCCTAAGGTCAATAAAAGACTCAAACTACACACTTTATTGAATTTAACTAAAATTACAAAAATTTAATTAAAACTTAACCAAAATGCTTGTATTCAATAACTTAAAGTGCAAAAACTAGTTTAATCTGCTACACCAAATTACTACAAATCACCTATTCATTTATACCATGACCAATTCAATGCAATTCACTACATTTCATTATCAATTCACATCACATCTTATTTATCAATTCATTTGATTATCTTTTCTACTATATTCAACTCAATCTAAATCTCGACATTCAATATCAATATGCATTAACCGAATTATGCAATAGTATTATGCTTACTTCAATAGGTAGTATCATATCAAACATATGTATATATATGCATATGTACATGTGTTTATGTAATGAGCTTGAATCATAAAAGTACAAATTGAATCCTTTTGTCACTCATTTACAACACGCTTTTCCTTTCCCTCTTGATTGTTTGGTGTCATCTTTAGCTACGTATGATAATATGACAAATAAAAAATATCAATTTTTATCCAATTGACATTTAAATACAAAGTCAAGCATATTATTCATTTTATTCAATTCAATCCCTAAACTCGAGATATGCATATCTCTCGATATTTAGCTTCGGATCAAAATCCCACTTCACATTCTTTCATTAGGGGCCCTATACTTTCTATTTATAGCATAATTTCATGATAGGTTTTCAATTTATTCAATTTTGTCCGTAATGTTACAAAGTTAACTGTCAAGTTTATTAAGCTTTACAATTTAGTCATTATCATGATCCAAGCTTAATTTCGATTAATTTAAAGCCTAATTCATCAATTTCTCAACAATGACAACTTGCTAAAAATTCAACAATTGGATGAATTGATACATGGGCTAGCTACGTCAAGCTTCCATGATCATAAATCTATAAAAATTACATGAAACTTAGCTTGATTACCTTTTATTTTGTATCACTGAATGTTAAGTTTCAAAGAAAATAGAGTTTGATTTTGATAAGTCTCAAAAGTAACATATTTTAGCCTCATTCTTAGTGCATTTTTGGGTGATTATGTGATATTAACTGTAAATTATATACTCCTAATTCTTTATATTCATTTTTTTATGCTTAATAGGGCGCTTTGGAGCAATAGGAGTTCAAAATGGTGGAAATTAGAACATTAGGAAATTAGAACATATGTAACAGTTGTGTGGATTCATACAATTTTGTGTCCAATGTGTGTCGATATCAATAAATGTGTTCACTGACAGCTAAAAATTACAAATTTTAAGGGTTTTTTGCACTTTAATAGTATATAAATAGGGAAATAAAAGGGAAAAGAGGCAACCACCAAGGGAGGGAAAAAATTACCTGGAGAACACCATTGGAGCCAATTTCCAAGCAATTTTCCACCAAGATTCAAGTGTCCAAGTTGATTTTCAAAAATGTTATCATGGCTTCTTTTGTTTGATTTATATTTTTATGCAATAAATTCTTAGTCTTTTTGTTTTCAATTATGAGTGCTTTATTATCCTTGGATTAAAAATTTTAGAGTGATAATTCATGTTTGAATACATAAATTTAAGGTTGAATAGACCTTTATTGTGATTAGATTTTGCATAATTGGATGGAGTTGCATGCTATCCTACAAATAAAATGACATAAATATACTAGATTAGAGTCAAATTTAATAGGGGGATCCATAAAGCGAATTAATGTAATAATAAGAGTTTTAATTAGAAAGAAATTTTAATTAATCAACTTAAAGTTAGTTGCTCTTATGCTCATATAAATTAAGGATTTCTGTGGACCAAATAGCTAAGAAAATAAAATGCATAAATTAGATTGAGAATTATAGATAGAATCTAGGTGGATTATTACCTAAGTATTGTTTTGTCACTTGGTTGATACTTGATTGTTTTTGTGTTTCATTCTTTGGTGTATTTATTAGTTAATTTAGATAGTTTGATTTAGTTTTAATCAATCCTTTGAATTATTAGGTTAAATAATAGAAAGGTTATAATTACTAATAATTGTAGTCCTCGAGGGAACGATATATGTGCTCACCATAGCTATACTATTAATTGATAAGTGCACTTGCCTTGGTCAATTTATTAGTTAGTTTAGGGGGCATCAACTTTTTGGCGTCGTTGCCGAGGACTAAGATATTAGGAAAATCTTATTTCTGTTAATTTAACCATCTTATTTTAGTTTATGTTATTTTGTTTTTATTCTAATTTTGAGATATTGATTGGCCTTCATTTGTTTTTTAACAGGTTCTTTTGGTTTATGACTAGAGGCAACCCATTGGAACCAATCATTTTTTTATAGTGAGATTGAAACAACTACTCGCAAAAATTGAAGAGAGGTTAGAGAAGCAAAGCAAGATCAGCATCAGACTATCCTAGACAATCAAGGGGAAGAAAACATTATTGAAGAAATGGAAGATCCTCCATTAACTATGTATGACTATGTCAAGCCAACTTTGATTTGGGCTGAGTCTAGTATGAGTAGACCAAATGTATCTACAAATAACTTTGAGATCAACTCAAACACAATTCAAATGGTGCAGCAATATGTTTAGTTTGATAGGTTACAAGATGAAGATCCATCTAGCAAATTTCTTAGAGATTTGTGATACTTTCAAGATCAATGGTGTTTCTGATGATGCCATACGCCCAAGGTTGTTCCCATTTTCTTTAAGAAATATATCAAAGCAGTGGTTGAATTCACTTCCATAAGGTTCCATCACTACTTGGGTTCAAAAGATAGAAAAGTTTTTATTAAAGTATGTTCTACTAGCCAAGACAACCAAGTTGAGGAATGATATCTTTTCATTTGTCTAATTGGACCCTGAGACAATTTGTGACACTTGGGAAAGACTAAAGATCTTTTGAGAAGGTGCCCTTATCATGGTTCTACCTTTATGACTCCAAGTTCTAACCTTATATAATGGTTTAAGACGGTTTAAGTCCAATTACTAGGTAAATGATTGATGTAGTAGCTGGAGGGAACATTGAATAACAAAACACCTGAGGTGGTTCAAGAGTTTACTAAGGAGATGACATTCAATAATTATCAGTGTGAAGCCACAAGAGCAAATCCTACTAAGGTAGCTAGTGTTTATGATTTAGAGTCAGTTACTATATTGGCAAGTCAGGTTAAAGCTCTTGGTAGAAAGATAGATGGCTTGAGAATAGGTAAACATGTTACTCCTGTGATGCAATATGATGTGACTGGACTAGGTATGATTAGTCAGGAATGCTTACCTTTGAAATCTAATATAGATCAGAAGTAAGTTTAGTCTATGGATAATAATCCCAAACCTCAGAATAACCCTTATAGTAATACCTATAACCTAGGATGGAGAAATCATTCAAACTTCTCCTAGGTGGTCAAGGGAATCAAAGATCATAAACCCCTCATGGTTTTCAGCAGCCTTACCAATAAGAGAAGAAGCCAAATCCTGAAAAGATATTGGCTAAATTCATTTCACTTTAAAAAACTAAATTTTAGAACATTGAAACAACTTTGAAGAATAAACATGCATCTATTTAAGGTCTCGAGAATCAGATTGTCCAGCTTGCTAAAATGGTTTCTGAGAGACAATAAAGAAGTTTACCTAGTAACACTGAAACAAACCCAAAAGAGTCGAGCCTAAAGAGAAGCTGAAACAAGAAGTTATTGAGAAAGATGATGGGGTTGAAGGTAGCAAGAGAGCAAAAACCAGTACTTATAGAATACTGATCAAGCCTCGATGTGCATGGGTCGGGGCTTCTAAAGTTGTAATTAAATATAAGAGTTGAAGTGTGGTATCTACAAGTATACATGTCAAATTATAATGTAGAACTGTTACAAAAAAACATAGGAAAGTATTTCGAGCATCTAAGCCAATGAAGATTTGTCTAAACTAAATTGCAAATTATCACACAAATAAACCTAAATAGTAATAATGTACTAATTATATTATGAAAAGAAAAAAAATAAATAGATGATGTAAAATAACATGAAATAAAAGCTAAAATAAACAATTGGATTTCAATCAATTTATGCAAACAAAAGATTAACTTGCATTTGTGTTCATAATTAACTTCAAATTCAAATTTCAACAAATTAGTTAATAATTGACCTAGTTAATACTTTCAGCTATAAAAAGATTTAGTGATCAACTTAATCTATTTATCTTTCGACTTGATAGCTTATTCCGAGATGGATTAAGTAATGCTTAGTAGACTATCCCTTCGGCCTCATCTATATTAGTTACTTCCTAGCGTCATCAATCCTAAGGTTTCATTTTGCTCAACTTATACCAACTAATTTGGAGTAAACCCTAAACCCTTAGCCAATCACTCTTACTTCGCTTGTAAATTTTCTTAGGATTCTAGTGCATAATCGTTCTAGATGCAATCTTCCCTAATCAAATTTTTAAAATTTAGAATAAATGTAAAAACAAGAGAAGGGAGATCTAGATCTGAAATTGTGTGTTTGAATATCACTTTATGAAACCCTTTGAATAGACATTTATTGTGATTCGATTGAATCAGAAATGAAGTAAACAAGTAGAATTGCAAAAGAAACTAAAACTAAACTTGAATTGAAATAGAAGATCGTTTAACAAAAATAGCCCAATGTAACCCTAATTTAAAAAAATTAATTTTAATAATTAAAAGAAGCCCTTGTAATTAAGTCTTGAGCATTAACATTTATAGTAGTGTTTTTAGAAGACCAAATCAAGTAAATTACAGTTTGCTAATTATGTTTTTTAAGGTTGTGAGGATGAAAAGTACCCTTAGATTATAAATGGGCCTCGTCAAGCTGGTATCGTGACATCATAGTGTTGTTGTCGTAACATTGGAATTCAAATATAACACTTTTTGGTAGGAAGTTGGTTGTCGCAACATTGAAGAGTTGTTATTGTGACATCCCAAATTAGGGCCTAGTTAGAACAGTGGTTTCGAGACCACAAATCTGAGATAGAAATAATTATTATATGATTCTTATGAGGTCTATGACATGAATGCATGCTTATGTGAAAGTTTCTTGAAAAACTCTATGCATAAAATGCCTAATTGCACTTTAGGAACCAAATTGAATAAAATGCAAAACTTGCATTCTAGAAGCTTTTAGCATGAAATTGCTTTAGATTATAAATTAAGAGGTCCTAATTAGCAATTTGACCAATTTTTATAATTTTGGACAAAAATGGGCATGCATAGGAAAAATTTGAAAGAAAGACCCTAAGGGCATTTTGCTCATTCGGTAATAAGAAGAATAAAAAGGGAAAATCAAAGAAAAAATGTGTCCATCTTCTCCAAGCTTGGCCAAAGTTCTCAAGACACCATAGCTACGGTTTTGTTCAACTTTCAATCTTGATTGTAAGTGATCCAAGCCCCGGTTTTAATGTTCTTTACATTTTTGAAGTCCTTGTAGCTTGATTTACCTATTTCCACCCTTATTTTGAAGTAGGTTTTATGTATGAAAATTTACCCATGTGTGACATGCATCTATTTTGATGATCTATGGAGGAATATGAGAGTTTGGTGTGTGATAAGCATCTTTTACTAGATGATTTTTCATGAAAACCACTAAAAAGGACTAAATTGAAAAAGGTGTAAAATAGGTGATAAAAATTTATTTTTGATGAAAATATGGGCTGTTATGAGTACAAAGGAAGTTCGGCTAGTCTTGGGTAACAAAGAAAATACATGCATTTTATTTTACAGCCTAGGGACTAAATCATAAATAAGTGAAAAGATAGGGGTAAAAAGGTAATTTTACCAAAGCATGAATTATGGATTGATTTGAATAATGAGATTAATAAAAAAGTTAAATTTTATATTATAGATCAAGAAAAATGTTATAGGGTCTTGATCGAAGAAAGAATAAAGTATACGACGATTAGGCTCGATTACCATCATTTTGTACCGAGGTAAGTACATGTGTAAAGAATGTGACAATGTATTATATTTTGATGTGTTGACATTATGTGATAAATGTTTTATCAATATTATGTATGCTATGCCTAATGATAACTTGTAAGTATGAATGATATTAGTCGTTATCCACGACTTACGAGCAAGTACGATGGAGATGCTATGTGTATATGAGAAAGAATCCCATTTGAACCTTAGGAATAGTTTAGGATACAAGTGACATGTCACTAGGAAGTAAGAAATCTGAACTTATTGAGTTGGTCTGGGTTCATGATATATATGAGGCATCCGAGCTAGTTGAGTTGGTCTGAGTTCATTATGGATGCGGGCATCCGAGCTCGTTCTGTTGGTCCGAGTTCATAATGGATGTGATACATGTAATTGGGTTTCGGGCAATGGTCTTGTGTGTGCTACTGGTGGCTAGGTAATCCTTGATTGGGTCGAATACCTGACAGCTTGTGTGAGCAGCCCGTGTAGTTACACCTTGACTGATAGCTTTTATGGACAATCCCGTGAGTAGCTCCATTGCGAGCGTTAAATGTTATGAGGTAGCTTTTGATATGTATGTATATGTGTCACTTATGTGCAAGTTTTTCATGTATCCAATAGTATTCTGTGTGTTCAATGGGTAATGCAATAGATGTGATGAAAGTCCCGAGGAGGGCATGTTAAAGAGGTATGATTATATGATATATTATGATGAGTACAGGTATGTACGCTAAACCCATGAATAATGCCTTCATAAAGAATGATATGTGATGAGAAATTATATACATGGACACTTGATAAAGGAGCTAAAATGATTGGATGATGAATAATCTTTGTGGTCATGATATTATGTCCTTATATGGTTATGGTTTACTATCATTGCATATTATTTGCACGTGGACTTACTACGCTTTAGTGCTTACCCCTTTTCCTTTCCTTCCTTTGAAGTTCCGCCAAGCTAGCTCAAGGATCGGAAGCTGTCAGAGTATTCGACCACACTATCAAAAGAATATTGGGTATAGTGAAATTGTTATTTTGAGTATGGCATGTATAGGGGACTTGGTCATTTTGTGATATGAGTCACGCTATTTGGCCAAATTGTGAAGGCCTGTGATGTTGATAATTCATTTTGTAATAGCCATGTGATATGGCTCATAATTGATTATTGGGTTGTAATGTTTAATTGTTCATGCATGCATGTATTAATGCTTTGATGATGTGCTATGTGGTTTGTTTGATGGATATGTGATGAGAAATGAATTAAGTACTTGGAAATAAGGAATGACTTAATGACTTAAGATGACTATAGACATGAATGTGCAATTTGAGGTTATGGTAAGAAATTTGATTATGCATGAAATTGGTATGGAATGCTTCCAAATGGTGTGACTAAATAAATGTACAATAGGATGACATTATGAAGATGTGAGAGTGCCATGGTGTTGAATATTTGAGTGTCTAAATATGTCATGTTGCATGCTATGAAATATGTTTGAGTGTATGAATGATTGAGGGTGACAAATGGCTTGAGAAATAACCTTTAAATTGTCCACATGGGTAGACACACGGGCATGTGTCTAGACCGTGTGTGATAAGCGGTCTGCCCCACGGGCATGTTGAATGGCCATGTGTCACCTGTGCCTAAATTTTGCATGTCAGTATGCCAAATAGTAAACACACGGGCTAAGACACGGGCGTATGTCTCGGCCATACGAGAGGCACGACCTACCCACATGGGCGTGTACTCTGGCCATGTGAAGTCTACACCATTTTATGAAAAATTCATTTATTTTTAATTGACTACACGGTCTGGCCACATGGGCATGTGATATGGTCGTGTGACCCTAAATTGGTGCTGACATCATAGTTAGAGAGTTGCACAGCCGAAAAACACGAGTGTGTCAAGAGCACACGGGCGTGTCCCCTATCTCACATTGGCGTGTGGTTCTATATTAGGGAAAATTTCCCAAACTTTTCTTAAGTCCTTGATTTAGTCTCGAATATTTTGCAATGGTTATTTTGGGCCTTGTAGGCCCGTATTAAGGACAAATTGTGTATGTATATATGAAGTTGTTTTGAAGGAAAATTTTATAGACCAATTTTTCATGTACGAGTATGCTTAAGTCCAGTAATATGTCGTACCCTATCCCGGTGTCAGACACAGGTAAGGGGTGTTAATTTAGTGTTATCAGAGCTACGGTTTAGTCAGTTCTCAGACTACGTAGCATGTGTTTGATTCTAGCTATACATGCCATATATATATTATGATAGTGTGACGACTCCTGACAATTTTAAAGTGTGTTTTCATATAGCTAATGGATCCCAATAGAGCAGTGGCAGATGATGTAGTAAATAATGCGCCTGCTCCCGCTAAAGGAGCGGTGCCATCTGAAAGTAGACCCGAAACTGTCAGTAGAGGAGAAGGAGGCAGAGAAGCCTTTCTCCACATGATGAATGCATGGTATACGGAGTTCGTTCGAATGAACCCGAACGTTCAACCTCCCCCACCTCCTCCAAATCCTCAACCTACACACGTGATGCCTCAAAGTATGGATTTCATGAGATTCTCTAGAACACCTATTGATAAAATTCGAAAGCAAGATGTTGAGAAATTTAGGGCAAATGCCAATGATGACCCTGAGAAAGCAGAGTTCTAGTTAGAGAACTTGATACGGGTATTTGATGAACTATCCTGTAAACCCGAGGAGTGCTTAAAATGTGTCATATCTTTGCTGAGAGATGTGGTGTATCATTGGTGGAGAACGCTGATATCTATGGTACCACCGGAGAGGGTTACTTGGGAATCCTTTCAAGAGGAATTCCGAAAGAAATACATTAGTGAATGGATTCATTAATCATAAAGAAATAGTGTCGTATGACAGTTAGTGAATATGAGAGAGAATTTGTTAGACTCAGTAAGTATGCTCGAGAGTGTGTATCTTTCGAGGCTAAGATGTGCAGAAGATTTGAAGATGCACTTAATGAAGACATTAAGACATTAGTGGGTATACTTGAGTTGAAAGAATTTGTGGTATTCATTAAGCGGGCTTGTAAAGCTGAAGAATTGGTCAAAGAAAAGAAGAAAGCTGAGTTTGAGGCTAGAGATACAAGAAAGAGATATCTGAGCAAGTCGTTGCCATCTCAATATAAGAAATCTAGAGAGATGTACTCCCATTCACATGTGTTAGCTAGACATTCATACGGGAACCGTAGAAAGTAGAATTCGGGTTTTAGATCTCATGGTACATCTGTGGCAAGTGTGGGTAACACTAAATCTTCCAAACCTGAGTGCAAGCAGTGTGGAAAATGTCATTTTGGCACCTGTAGGGTCAGTGAAGTATCTTGTTTCAAGTGTGGTTCTCAAGACCACTATATTAAGGACTGCCCCGAGATGGTAGAGAAGGAAAGTATAATATCCTGATTCTGGGCCTAGTCGGAATAGTGATTTCGTGACCACAAAATCTGAGATAGAAATAATTATTTTATTATTATTTTGAGGTCTATGATATGATTGCATGATTGTGTGAAAATTTCGTGAAGAAATTTTATGCATAAAGTGCTTAAATTGAAATTAGGGACTAAATTGAATAATTTGTAAAACTTGCATTCTAGAAGTTTCTAGTATGAAATTGTTTTGAAATATTAATTAGGAGGTCTTAAATAAATTTTACCAATTTATAAGTCTATGGACAAAAATTGGACATGGATGGAATTTTTGGAAAGTTTAGTAGTAAGGGTATTTTGGTCATTTAGGGGTAAAATGAATTAAAATACAAAATTAAAAGCCAATTTTGCTCATCTTCAACCCCATGGCCGAATATAGCAAGGAGAAACCATGGATAGGGTTTTTCAAGCTTCCAAGCTCGATTGTAAGTCCGTTCTAGCCTCATTTTTAATGATTTTTATGTTTTTGGAGTCCCGGTAGCTCAATTAAGCTTATGTTAGCAATAATTCAACCTAGGGTTCATATTTGGAAAAATACCCATAGGTGAAATTTGTTTATTTTGGTGTTTTATGATAGAATATGAGGTTTTAAATTATGTTAGACAACTTGTGCTACTCGGTTTTAAGCAAAAACTAGCAAAAGGGCTTAATCGGTAAAAATACCTAATAGTCATAAGTACATGTTAGAGTGAAATTTGATGTTTCCATAGAAGGGAAAAATGATCAGCATGTCATAAAACATAAGAAAATAGGCTGAAGTTTAATTTACGAGCTTTGGGGCAAAAGTGTAAATATGCAAAAGTTTAGGGGCAAAACTATAATTTTTCCAAAATATGATTTTGGGTCAATTTGAATAATGTGAGTCCTAATTAGACTATATTTTAAATGATAGAGCAAGGAAAACTAAAATTCGGGCTAAAATGGAAAAATACCAAGTTGTGGACGAAATGGTAAAAGTAGCCATTTTCGCATATGAGATAAGTGCATGTGTAAATGTAATAACATAATTGTCATTTTAAGAAATTTAATGTTGTTTATATGATATGATGCTGATTATTATCATGAAATATTATGCTTTGTGGTTATTGTTGAATAATATGTAATTATGTGAATTACTTGATGAGTATGAACTATCACCGAAGTATCAATTTCAATATTCCGTGGAAGATGGCAAAGATGTGTGATCGAGGAAAACGCCCGTTTGAACCTTAGGAATAGATTAGGATACAAGTGACATGTCACTAGGATATTTGGGATCCGAACTCGTTGAGTTGAGTCCGAGTTGACTTATGGATGCGAATGTCCGAACTCGTTGAGTTGAGTCCGAGTTCGAGAGATGTAACTAGGCATCTGAGCTCGTTGAGTTGAGTCCGAGTTCACTTGTGGATGGGAACGCCCGAGCTCGTTGAGTTGAGTCCGAGTTCGCTTATGGGCGGGTTACATGGTAGCTTGGCTACATATGTGGCACTTATGTGCAAACTTTCCATGTATCTGAATTATATTCCGATGTGTTCAACGGGTAAAGTTCTACTCAAATGGAGGAAGACTAGAGATGAAAGGGACGTATTGGTGAGTGTTGTGAAATGGATACTTTGAACAGGTATGTACTTAACCCTCGGGTTGAAAAATCGACATAACAATAATATGGTAAGATGATAAATGAAAATATGATATGAATGTCTTGGTGATGATTATACAAATGATGTTTTATGTTTGCTTATATGGTTATGTTACTTGCTATTTGCATGTGAACTTACTAAGCATTTATACTTACTCCATCCTTTTCATTCTTGTAGTTTTGACAAGCCAGCTTGGAAATCGGGAACGGTCGGAGGTTCGCTCACACTATCTGTATACCATCTTGGCGTAATGGCTTGTATATTTTGAGAATTGCATGTATAACATTATAATCATTTTGCATATATGGTCTTATGATATGGTTATTGAGTGGTATGGAAATGCTTGGTAATGATTAGCCATTGGAATGGCTAATCATGATCATATTTGGTGTTATGTATGTCAAATTGCTAGCTAATCCATGGAAACCATGAAATAGGTAAAATTTACCATAAAATAGATTCTAACAGCAGCAGTGATGTAAATTTGAAAAATCACTAAAAATAGTAGAAATGGAATTAAATGATCAGTATGTTATGAAATTGAAGCTTAATGAGTCTATTTTCATATGGATTAACAAAACAGGTATATGAATTATATTTTATGAGATATTTGAATTTTTGTGAAATAGGGCCAGAGTGATTTCTGGATCCCTTGTTCTGACTTTAAAAATTTATAATAAATTGTACAAATATAATTAGAAGTCATTCTTTATATTTACAGATTCCTTATTGAGTCTAGTTTTAATAGAAACAAACTTCATAGTCATTGAAATCCTGTACAGAGAGATATCTGATTCGTAATACATAGAGGTCAGGGCAGTCGAACCCTAAAATAGGGGAGACTTTAACTAATAAACTGTACTAATTAGCTCTACCAAAAATTCTATAAATAAATTAGTAAATATATAAATGAGTCTATTTTCAGGGAAAATTGATGGAATTGGATTTCAATTTTCATAACTCGAGATATGAATTTTTAAGCGACTGTGACGCAGATTGCTAGTTTAACTGGAAATTTAAAAAATAAATTGTTTGAGCTGTTTAAGTAATGAATTAAGTCTGTTAACACCTCGTGTTCGAATCCAGCGACGGTCTCGGGTACGGGGCATTACAGAAATATTTCAGAACTCAAGGCCGAGTGGCATAGTTTCTAGGGGAAGAACCTTGAGAAATGTCGGGAATGGGTCTGGTAGCAAGCATACGACATGGGATACAACAATGAGGTCTAAAGCTAGAGCTCCGCTATAGCCTACGCTATACATGCATGTGAAGATGCAACTTCTCCTGATGTGATCACTGGTAATTTTACTCTCTATGATACTACTGTTATTGCTTTGATTGACCCTGGCTCTACTCATTTGTATGTGTGTATGAAATTGGTATCTAGCATGAATATGTCTGTCGAGTCTACAGAATTTATGATTAAGGTGTCAAACCCATTAGGAAAACATGTGATAGTTGATAAAGTATGTAAGAAATGCCGTTTGATGATTAGAGGTCATTGTTTTCTGACTGACTGGATGTTGTTGCCATTTGATGAATTTGATTCATATTAGGTATGGATTGGTTGACAGTACATGATGCTATAGTGAATTGTAGACAGAAAGTTATTAAATTGAAATGTGAAAACGGTAAGGTTCTTCGGGTTGAATCAGATGATACGAATAAGTCACCAAATGTAATTTCTTCAATGACTGCTCAGAAATGTATGAGAAAAGGGTACGAAGCTTATTTGACATACATATTGAATACAAAGAAATCCAAATTGAAAATCGCATTAGTGCTAGCTGTATGTGAGTATGCGGATGTATTTCCGGAGGAAGTGCCAAGTTTGCGTCCAATTAGAGAAGTTGAATTCGGTATTGAGTTAATGCCAGGGACATCACCTATCTCTATTGCTCCGTATAGGATGGCCCCCACTGAGCTGAAAGAATTGAAATCACAGTTACAAGAGTTGACTGACAAAGGTTTGCGAGACCAAGCTTTTCACAGTGGGGTGCTCCCGTATTATTCGTGAAAAAGAAGGACGATTCCATGAGATTATGTATTAACTATCGGCAGCTCAATAAGGTGACAATAAAAAATAAGTATCCTCTTCCAAGGATTGATGACTTGTTTGACCAGCTGAAAGGAGCGACATGGTTCACTAAGATAGATTTGAGATCTGTATATTACCAGTTAAGAGTTAGGGAGTTAGATGTGCCTAAGACTATTTTTAGAACGAGGTATGGCCACTACGAGTTTCTTGTTATGTCATTTGGATTAACGAATGCTCCTGCCGTGTTTATGGATTTAATGAACCAAATTTTTCGACCATATTTGGATAAGTTCGTTGTGGTGTTCATCGATGATATTCTGATTTATTCTAAAGATAAGGCAGAGCATGCCGAGCACTTGAGAATGGTATTACAGACTTTAAGGGATAAACAGTTGTGTGCTAAGTTTAGTAAAAGCGAGTTTTGGCTTTAAGAGGTTGGATTCTTAGGCCACATTGTTTCAGGAGATGGTATACGAGTTGATCCCAATAAGATTTCTGCTATTATTGAGTGGAAGCCGCCAAGGAATGTAACTAAAGTTAGGAGTTTTTTGGGTTTGGCCAGATATTACAGACGGTTTGTGAAAGGGTTCTCTATGGTAGCAACTCATATGACGAGACTACTTCAAAAAGATGTCAAGTTTGAATGGTCAGAAAAATGTCAGTAGAGCTTTGAGAAGTTGAAAATGTTATTCACCGAGGCACTAGTATTAGTACAGCCGGAATCAGGGAAAGAAGTTGTGATTCACAGTGAAGCGTCCTTGAGTGGACTAGGTTGTATGCTTATGCAAGAAGGCAAGGTAGTAGCTTATGCTTCGAGGCAACTGAAGCCCTATGAGAAAAACTATCCTACACTCTAGAATTAGCCGCCATTGTATTTGCTTTGAAGATTTGGCGACATTACCTATTCAGGGAGAAATGCCATGTCTATACAGATCACAAAAGTCTTAAGTACCTGATGACCCAAAAGGACTTAAATTTGAGACAACGAAGATGGTTAGAATTATTAAAAGACTATGAGCTTGTATTGATTATCACCCTAGTAAGGCAATTGTGGTCGCTGATGCCCTAAGTAGAAAGTCTTTATTTGCTTTGAGAGCTATGAACGTACGGCTGATCCTATCTCCTGATGATGCAATTCTAGCAGAGTTCATAGCTAGACCGACTTTTCTACAACAGATTTGTGATGCTCAAGAAGCTGATAAAGAGTTACAAGCTAAGAAAGCTCAGTGTAAGTTGAACAATGAATAAGATTTTCAGATAGATTCTGATGGTTGTCTGAGGTTCTATGGAAGGATCTGTGTTCCAAAGAATGTTGTGTTGATTCAGAATATTTTGCATGAGGCTCATAACGGAGGTATGTTAGTTCATCCCGGTAGCACGAAAATGTACAATAATTTTAAGAAAATATATTGGTGGAATGGTATGAAAAGAGATATATCTGAGTTTGTATCGAGGTACTTGATTTGTCAGCAAGTAAAGGCCGGACACCAAGAACGTTCAGGTTTACTTCAGCCTATTTTAGTTCCCTAATGGAAATGGGATCCAATTACTATGGATTTTGTGACAGGCTTGCCGTTGACACCAACAAAGAAAGATGCCGTATGGGTTGTGGTTGACAGATTGACTAAATCGGCTTATTTTATACTGGTACGCACTAATTATTCACTTGATAAGTTAGCCGAATTGTATATTTTTGAGATTATAAGACTTCATGGAGTACCTTTATCAATTTTTCAGATAGAGATCCGAGGTTCACTTCGCGGTTTTGGAAGAAGTTACAAGAAGCTTTGGGTACAAAGCTGAATTTTAGTACCGCTTTTCATCCATAGACCGATGGAAAATCTGAGAAAGTAATTCAGACACTTGAAGATATGCTCAAATGTTGTGCTCTTGAATTCCAAGGTAGTTAGGAAAAGTACTTACCTTTGGTTGAATTTGCCTACAACAATAGTTATCAGTCGAGCATGAAGATGGCGCCTTATGAGGCATTGTATGGACGTAAATGTCATACACTGTTGTATTGGACTAAGCTTAAGGAGAATAAGATTCTTGGAATCGATTTAGTTAAGGAAACCAAAGAATAGGTGAAAGTAATTCGTAATTGTTTGAAAGCGGCATCAGATAGACAAAAGTCGTATATAGATTTAAAAAGGAAATAAATTGAGTATCAAGTTGGTAATATGGTATTCTTGAAAGTATCTTCATGGAAGAAGGTTTTGAGATTTGATCAAGTTGAGTCCTCGTTTTATAGGACCTATGAGGTTACCGAAAGGATAAGGCCTGTTGCTTATCGATTGGTTTTGCCGATTGAGTTAGAAAATATTCACGATATGTTTCATGTGTCCATGTTGTGCCGATATAGATCAGATCCTTCTGTACAGATAGAGGTTGAAATCAGACCGGATATGACTTATGGTGAGGAACTGGTTAAGATCTTGGCTTAGGAAGTCAAGCAATTGAAAAAAAAGTGTTGTAATTATGAAATTTTTACGCCAAAGACATGGGGTTGAAGAGGCTACATGGGAGATCGAAGAGGCTATGAGGAAATAGTACCCAAACCTTTTTACCGGTAAGATTTTCGTGGACGAAAATCCCTAAAGGGGGAGAGTTGTGACATCTCGAATTAGGGCCTAGTCAGAACAGTGGTTTCGAGACCACAAATCTGAAATAGAAATAATTATTATATGATTGTTATGAGATCTATGATATGAATGCATGTGTAACACCCCGAACCCGAGACCGTCACCGGAGTCGAACACGAGGTGTTAACAGACTTTAAACCACTTATAAAAAAATTTCCCAGACACTGCCAATCTGCGTACTAGTCGCTTTAAAAATCATATCTTGAGTTCAGAAACTCGGAATCCAGTTCTGTAAATTTTCCCTGAAACTAGACTCATATGCCCATCTACATATTTTTTTATAGAATTTTTGGTTGGGCCAATTAGTACAGTTTATTAGTCAAAGTCTCCCATGTTACAGGGATTGACTACACTAACATTTGCGCATTACGACTTGGATATCTCCCTGTACAGGGCTTCAATACTGATGTTGTTTGTTTCTATAGAAACTAGACTCAAAGAGGAATCTATACATATATGGCATGACTCCTAATTATCTCTGGTTAATTTATAATGAATTTCCAAAGTCGAAACAGGGAATCCAGAAACCGTTCTGGCCCTGTCTTACGAGAACCTGAATATCTCTTATCATACTGTCCATATGATCGTTTTGTTACTTTCCTATGAAAATAGATTCATCAAGGTTCGTTTACATAATTTATTCACTATTTAATTCCATTCCTAATATTTTTAGTGATTTTCCAAATCTACATCACTGCTGCTGTCAGCATCTGCCTTTAAGGTAGACTTTACCTATTTCATAGTTTCCATGATTCAACTAGCCCTTTTAGCATAAATAGCACAATTTATGATAGTGATTAACCATTCCCATGGCCAATCCTTGTTCAGCATATCCACACCTCTCAATAACCATATCCATACCAAATGATAAGCCATTTTCGCATGGCTATCCAAAATTATACAAGTCCAAAGGGTCCATGACCCCCAACAAAAAGGGTAGTCCTATACATGCCATTTCGAAGTTCAACCAAAATTGTACCAAAAGGGGGGGGGCTTTGATAGTGTGGGCGACTTCGACTTCAAAATCTCGAGTCCGATAGCTGGAGAACCAAAATCTATAAAACAGAGAATCAAGGAGACGGAGTAAGCAATTTATGCTTAGTAAGTTTTGAGCAAGGGATTCCAGCACAACAAAAGTATAGCATCCATGTAGCTAAACGGATAATTTCATATGCACAATTTTTCAATATCATACTTACTTCACATTACCAACCCTTTTATTCATACACAAAGATCAACTTAGCCAAAGGCCGGTAGCTCATTTATCAACTGAGCGAATACTTATTTGTAAGGGCTCAACTAATTCAAAGCACATACGAAACATACCTTAATGTTGGGATGTTTCAAGCGTATTAACTGAAATTTTTACAGCAAGATCATTCATTCCCAAATCACGTACCTTCGGAATTTAACCGGATATAGCTACTCGTTCAAATGCCTTCGGGACATAGCCCGGTTATAGTAACTCGCACAAATGCCTTCGGGACTTAACCCGGATTTAGTAACTCGCACAAATGCCTTCGGGACTTAACCCGGATTTAGTAACTCGCACAAATGCCTTCGGATCTTAGTCCGGATTTAGTAACTCGTACAAATGCCTTCGGGCTTAGCCCGGAATTAGTATCTCGCACAAATGCCTTCGGATCTTAGTCCGGATATGGTCACTTAGCACAAAGCCTTCGGGACTTAGCCCGGACATCATTCAAATAACCATGCACATTTAACAATAAATCATGGCACATTCGTATTTCGTTTTCGTTAGCAAAACTCAAACACAAGACACTTATCATTCTTGCAATTTCGGCTCAATAGCCACACACAAAGAGCATGATTTTGATTTGCTTAAAACATGATCTAATCAAATCATAATTTAAGCTCTTTTACTCAAGAACTTACCTCGGATGTTGTCGAACGATTCCGATAGCTATTCGACCACTTTTTCCTTCCCTTTATCGGATTTAGTTCCCCTTTGCTCTTGAGCTTAATTAAACAAATAAATTGATTTAATCATTTGAGCATCGAAAAGAGGAACACAAGGCACTTAGCCTATATTTATACATTAGACATTAAAGTCACATATGTACGGAATCATGAATCAAACTCAACATTTTGGCTAATTTTCCCCCTTGGCCGAATTTTCTAAGCCAAGACAAAAGCATCAATATGCTTGCCTCTAACCGAATACATGCAACACCAATCTCCTTCCTATGGCCGAATATGCATGTAACACCCCAAACCCGAGACCGTCACCGGAGTCGAATACGAGGTGTTGACAGACTTTTAAAAATTTTTCCAGACACTGTCCAGTCTGAGTACTAGTCGCTTCAAAAATCATATCTTGAGTTTCACAACTCGAAAATCAGTTTTGTGATTTTTCCCTGAAACTAGACTCATGTCCCCACCTATATATTTTTTTCTAGAATTTTTGGTCGGGCCCATTAGTACAGTTTATTAGTCAAAGTCTCTCATGTTACAGGGGTCGACTACACTGACCTTTTCCCATTACGACTGGGATATCTCTCTGCACAGGGCTTCAATACTAATGCCGTTTGTTTCTATGGAAACTAGACTCAGAGAGGAATCCATACATATATGGTATGACCCCTAATTATCCCTGGTCAATTTATAGTGAATTTCCAAAGGCGGAACAGTGAATCCAGAAACTGTTCTGGCCCTGTTCCACAAGAACCCGAATATCTCTTTCTGTACTGTTCCTATAATTGCTTCGTTACTTCCATATAAAAGTAGATTCATCAAGGTTCGATTACATAATTTATTCACTATTTAATTCCACTCCTACGAATTTATGTGATTTTTCAATTCCACACCACTGTTGCTGTCAAAATCTGTTTTCAAGATAAACTTTACCTATTTTGTGGTTACCATGGACCAACTAGGATTTTGCCCTACATAGGTCCACATGTGATCATATTTAGCCATTCCAATGGCTGATCATTAGCCCAACACTTCCATTTCAAACCATAGTCACATCATGAAATCATATATATACATACATACACACAAATGGTCTAATGCCATACTCCACTTTTACAAGCCATTTTCGCATGGCTTTACACACATACAACACAAAAGAACTTAAACAACAGGGGGTAGTCCTATACATGCCATATCCAGAGTTCAACTAAAAGAATACCAAAAGAGCTTGATAGTGTAGATGACTTCGACTTCGCTGATCCCGAATCCGATAGCTAACGAACAAAATCTATAAAACAGAGAGCCAAAGCAACCGGGTAAGCATTTAAAGCTTAGTAAGTCTCAAGTAATGAAATCGGCTTTGACTACAGTATTACATTCACATAGTTAACTAAATCACTTTATTAACACACATTCTCATACTCATACTTACTTCACACTTCACCCACATAGATACACAAGGTATCAACCTTTATAAAAGCCGAAAATTCGTTAGCCGATCGCACGAATACCATTTAAAACAAACCGACTTTCCAATGCACATGCAAACATACCTTATCATTCGGGTTGGTCAAGCATAATTATTAAATTAGTTACAGCACAAAACGCTCACATTCAAACCCAAGTTTCTTCGGTATTTAACCGAATGCAGCCGCAAACACATTTGCCTTCGGGTCTTAGCCCGGACATATCAACTCGCATAATTGCCTTCGGGTCTTAGCCCGGACATATCATCTCGCATAATTGCCTTCGGGTCTTAGCCCGGACATATCATCTCGCATAATTGCCTTCGGGTCTTAGCCCGGATATATCATCTCGCATAATTGCCTTCGGGTCTTAGCCCGGATATATCATCTCGCATAATTGCCTTCGGGTCATAGCCCGGATATATCAACTCGCATAATTGCCTTCGGGTCATAGCCCGGATATATCAACTCGCATAATTGCCTTCGGGTCATAGCCCGGATATATCAACTCGCATAATTGCCTTCGGGTCATAGCCCGGATATATCAACTCGCATAATTGCCTTCGGGTCTTAGCCCGGATATATCCCAATGCTCATGCACACATATATCAATAATCATAACACATCCATATCATTTCTTCGTTACTAAGGCTCAAACACAAAACATTTATTAAACCTTTCAAATTTCGGCTCAATAGCCACACACAAAGAGCATAATTTCAATTGGCTTTATAACATAGTCTCTATGCACATTCGACTATCCGTCATAATATGACTAATCATTTCAATATAATTCAAGTAGGGTCATTACTCGAAGACTTACCTCAAATGTCGTCGAACGACTTCAACGGCTATTCAATTACTTTTTCCTTCCCTTTATCGGATCTAGTTCCCCTTTGCTCTTGAGCTTAAGTTCAACAAAATTTAAAATAGTCATTAATCGACTATTCAAGTATTATTTTCAGAATAATATATATATTGATCCGACTTTCACACACATAGCTTATAGTAGCTTTATAATAATCAATAAATAATTCATCGGCAAACTTCCATTAATGTTTACAACAAAATCACATATTCACTACGAGCTGTTTTCCTGAGCAGTAGTTACTAAATTACTTATAACTGGAGCTACTAAACTCCAAATCACTTGCCTTTAATTTTCCCTGAATATAGACTCGTATATCTTCCATCCATAAAATTTTCAGAATTTTAGGCTTGGCCAATCAATACCAGATTTTTCTTAAAGTTTCCCCTATTTCACTAGTTGACTATTCTGACCACTCTTCACTACGAATCCAATTTCTCACTTTACAGAATTCCAAATGTGTTGTATTTGATCTCATTTGAAACTAGACTCATTAAGGAGTCTAAGCATATAAATTTCATCTTATAATCATTTTTGTACAATTTATAATGATTTTCTAAAAACAGAACAGGGAATCCAGCAGTCATTTTGACTCAGCCCCACAATACTTCAAATATCTCAAGATCGGTAACTCTTTTGTTTTTATAGTTTCCTTTGTAAGAAAATAGACTCTTCAAGCTTTAATGACATAATTCACTCAGCTTCTAATTCAACTCCTACAATTTATGGCGATTTTCCAAAATCACCTTACTGCTGCTGTCCCCAAACAGATTATTACCAAATCAAATACTAACATTAGCATTTCACCTTAATAGCTAGCTTACCAAGCCTTGATTTAATATATAATTCACACATATCACATTCAGCTATATATATATATATTCTAAATCCCTCTCTTAACACATAATCTACTAACTTGAAAATTATTTTCTAACAAATTTTAACTTACACTAAAGCCGAGTGTTACTCAAGCTTTAAGCTCATGTTCTTTCATTATTAAGCAAGTGTTATAACACAAGGATTCATGGCCGAAACCTATGCATAACATTATTCAAGATTTAAACTCTTAAATGTCATTAGCAAATAAAGCCATACACACACAACTTATAAGTAAATTCCATCCTTGCAAAGCCTATAGTTCACTCGGCCACTCAACCCACAACCTATCGAAACTTCAATTCAAACTCATTAGCCGAACATACATATACTTATAATAAGCACATATGACATCTTCTTCAAGACACATTCGGCTATGGCATAATTTCCTTATAAAACCCAATTAATCAATCCACCTTAACCGAAACTTAACTCATACAAAACCTATCTTCAAACCATAAAATAGGTAGAAGTTAGACTAATCATCCAAATGGTGCATAAGTTTTTCCAAGAATGACATTGAACTTACCTTACTTTAGGTATCCACCTTAGCCGAATTTTCTTCCCCAAAGGCTTTTCTTCCTCTTCTTTCTCTAGCTACGGCAATGGAGGAGAAAACATAGGCTAACTTTGGTTTTTCCTCCCACTAACTTGTATTTTATTAACCTTATTCATTATTTCATTTTGTAACATAAACTATTAGCATAAAATAGTTATAATATTATTTACTACATAACATGGCCGGCCACCATATTTAGCTTGGGTAAATTGACATGCAAAACCACTCCTTTCAATGCATGTACTATTAGACCATTGTAAATTAGCCTCTCACTTTCCAACAAAGTTTCATATAAGTCCATATAAAAAAAGATTCACATAAAGATGATCAAATTAATGCATGAAACTTTCACACATGCATTTACTCACTTCATAAACACAGAATATAACTTTTAATTATTTTCTTAACTCGGTTTTGTGGTCCCGAAACCACTTCCCGACTAGGGTCAATTTAGGGCTGTCACAACTCTCCCCCACTTAAGAAATTTTCGTCCCCGAAAAGCTCACCGGTGAATAGGTTTGGGTATCGTTCTTTCATCGAGCTCTCAGTTTCCCAAGTAGCTTCCTCGATCCCGTGTTTGAGCCATAACACCTTAACTAACGGAACCCTTCTGTTTCGCAACTCTTTCACTTCACGAGCTAGGATGCGAATTGGTTCTTCTTCATAACTCAAGTCAGATCGAATTTCAACTTCCGAGGGATTAATCACATGTGACGGATCGGATCTATAACGTCGAAGCATCGAAACATGGAAAACATTGTGAATCCTTTCAAGTTCAGGGGGTAAAATCAATCTATATGCCACTGGACCAATTCTTTCGGATATTTCATACGGCCCAATGAATCTTGGGCTCAACTTGCCCTTACGGCCGAACCTGAGTATCTTTTTCCAAGGTGAAACCTTAAGGAACACTTTGTCTCCCACCTGATACTCGATGTCTTTTCGTTTCAAATCTGCGTACGACTTCTGACGATCCGTGGCTATCTTCAGACTTTCACGGATTACCTTTACTTTCTGTTCCGCATCTCTAATCAAATCAACTCCGAAAATTTTGCTTTCACCGAGCTCGGTCCAAAACAATGGTGTACGGCATTTACGACCGTACAAAGCCTCGTAAGGTGCCATCTTATACTTGATTGAAAACTATTGTTGTAAGCGAATTCAATCAAAGGTAAATACCGTTCCCATGAACTACTGAACTCGAGGATGCAACATCTCAACATATCCTCAAGTATCTGAATTATCCGCTCGGATTGACCATCTGTTTGTGGATGAAAAGCGGTGCTAAAATGCAGCTTGGTACCCAAAGCTTCTTGCAATTTCTTCCAAAATCGCGAGGTGAATCTCGGATCTCTATCCGACACAATAGAAATCGGTACCCCGTGTAATCTCACAATCTGAGAAACATACAATTCAGCTAGTTTATCTAATGAAAAATCCGTACGCACGGGGATAAAGTGAGCCGACTTAGTTAGTCTATCGACAACAACCCATATCGCATCCTTCTTACTTGCTGACAAGGGCAGTCCGGACACAAAGTCCATTGTGACTCGATCCCATTTCCACTCGGGTATCATGATCGGCTGGAGTAATCCTGAAGGCACTTGATGTTCCGCTTTCACTTGTTGACATATTAAACATCTCGAAACAAAGTCGGAGATGTCCCGTTTCATACCATGCCACCAAAATTGACGTTTCAAATCGTTGTACATTTTCGTACTCCCCGGGTGAATTGACATTCGGCTACAATGGGCTTCGTTCAGAATCGTCGAAATGAGTTCCGAATTCCTTGGAACACACAACCGATTTCTGAACCTCAAACAATTATCGTCGTCAATTTGAAACTCTGATCCCTCGTTCGGAAAACACTCAGCCCGTTTTGCAACCAATTCATCATCGACTTTCTGAGCTTCACGAATTTGGTGAGTCAATAATGGTTTAGCTTTTAATTCAGCTACTAACACATTGTCTGGTAGAACAGACAAATGCACGTTCATCGCTCGCAAAGCAAACAATGACTTCCGGCTTAAGGCGTCCGCAACCACGTTAGCCTTTCCCGGGTGGTAATCAATGACAAGCTCGTAATCTTTCAACAACTCAAGCCAACGTCTTTGTCGCAGATTCAAGTCTCGTTGAGTCATCAAATATTTGAGACTTTTGTGGTCCGAAAATACATGGCACTTCTCACCAAACAGATAATGTCGCCATATTTTTAAAGCAAATACGATGGCAGCTAGTTCGAGGTCATGGGTCGGATAATTCCTCTCGTGTGGCTTCAATTGTCTCGACGCATAGGCCACGACTCGACCTTCTTGCATCAATACGCAACCCAACCCAAGTAGGGATGCGTCACTATAGATGACAAACTCTTTACCCGATTCGGGTTGCACCAAAATTGGAGCTTCAGTCAAATGAGTTTTCAGTTGGTCGAAACTTTTCTGACATTTCTCCGTCCACTCGAACTTAACATCCTTTTGAAGTAGCTTCGTCATTGGTGTGGCTATCATCGAGAAACCTTTCACAAATCGTCGGTAATAACCGGCGAGCCCCAAAAGCTCCGAACTTCAGTAACATTTCTCGGAGGTTTCCAGTCAAGTATGGCTGAAATTTTGTTCGGGTCAACTCGAATACCCGACGCGGATACCACATGACCCAAGAAGCTAACCTCTCTTAACCAGAACTCACACTTACTGAACTTAGCATATAACTGCCTATCCCGTAAAATTTGCAACACTAGTCTCAGGTGCTCAGCATGTTCGGTCTCATCTCTTGAATAGACCAAGATGTCATCAATGAACACAACTACGAACCGATCCAAATATGGTCTGAAGATCCGATTCATCAAATCCATAAATACTGCCGGGGCATTAGTGAGCCCAAACGGCATCACTAAGAATTCGTAGTGACCGTACCTCGTTCTGAAAGCAGTTTTGGGTACGTCTGAATCTCGAATCCGCAACTGATAATAACCCGATCTCAAATCTATTTTTGAGAACACTGAGGCCCCCTTTAGTTGATCAAACAAATCATCGATACGCGGTAGTGGGTATTTATTCTTTATCGTCACTTTATTCAGTTGACGATAGTCAATGCACAACCTCATGGTTCCGTCCTTCTTTTTCACGAACAATACGGGTGCACCCCAAGGTGAGAAACTTGGCCGAGCGAAACCTCTATCCGTCAATTCTTGCAGCTGAGCTTTCAACTCTTTAACTCAGTTGGTGCCATACGATACGGAGCTATCGAAATCGGCGTAGTCCCAGGTACAAGCTCAATACCAAACTCTATCTCCGAACAGGTGGTAAACCCGGCAATTCTTCAGGAAAAACATCCGGGTATTCACAAACCACTGGCACAAATTCAGGTTTCTTTTCTAGTTCTTGGTCATCCAGTACATACGCAAGGTATGCTTCGCACCCTTTTCTCACATATTTTTGGGTCAACATTGAGGATATTACAGCGGGCAACCCATCCAAATCCGTAGACTCAACTCGGATTACTTCGTTATTTGCACACCTCAAATCAATAGTCTTGCTTTTGCAATTCACAACCGCATCATGCACGGTCAACCAATCCAACCCAAGGATAACGTCAAATTCATCAAACGGCAAAAGCATCAAGTCTGCTGGAAAACAGGAACCTCGAATTGCTAGGGGACATTTCTTACACACTTTGTCGACAAGCACGTAACGACCCAAGGGATTTGACACCCGAATTACAAACTCAGTAGACTCAATAGGTAAAGTCTTACTGGATGCTAAGGTTTCACATATGTAAGAATGAGTAGAACCGGGGTCAATCAAAGCAATTACGTTAGTATCAAAGAGAGTAAAAGTACCGGTAATAACATCAGGCGATGAAGCATCCTCGCGGGCACGTATAGCATATGCTCTAGCAGGTGCACGAGCCTCGGATCCGGTCGTAGCATCTCTAGATCCTCTCTGACCACCACTAGCATTGCCCATATTTCTAGATGATCTACCTCGAGCAGTGGTAGCACCCGGTCTCCCACTCTGATTTACATTCTGTTCAGACAGCCTCGGGCAATCTTTAATGAAGTGGTCCACTGATCCACACTTGTAACAGGAGCGGTCATGGAATCTACAACTCCCCAAATGCCATTTACCGCAATGTCGACATTCCGTTCGGCCTCGACGTTCATTCCCAACACTGGCGACTGAAGTGCCTCGTGTACCCACAGGGGGTCGATCACGATCTCGTCTAAAAGGCCCGAAGTGCTTTTAGACCGGCCCACATCATCTCGAAATTTCTTCGATGCCTGTTGATGAGACTTTCCCGAGAATCTTTACGAAACTCCCCGGTTCCCACATCAACTTTTTGTTTTTCCTTTCTAAGCTCTTCGGCTTTACAAGCTCGCTCGACAAGTACTACGAACTCTCGTATCTCAAGAATGCCAACGAACATTTTTATATCTTCATTCAGCCCATCTTCGAAGCGTTTACACATAACAGCCTCGGACGAAACACATTCCCGAGCGTATCTACTAAGTCTAACAAATTTTCGCTCGTAATCAGTAACTGACATAGAACCTTGCTTAAGCTCGAGAAATTCCTTCCGTTTTGATCAACAAATCTCTGACTGATATACTTTTTCCGAAACTCAGTTGGAAAAACTCCCAAGTTACTTGCTCCCGGGGCACAACAGAAGTCAGAGTACTCCACCAATAGTAGGCAGAATCACGTAGCAAGGAGATAGCACACTTTAGGCATTCATCGGGTGTACAAGATAGCTCATCTAGTACCCGGATAGTGTTGTCCAACCAGAATTCAGCTTGCTCGGCATCGTCGCTATCCGTAGCTTTAAATTCAGTAGCCCCATGTTTTCGGATTCGGTCAACTGGGGGCTTATTTGACCTTATTTGGTCAGTTACCGGAGGTATTGTAGGTGCGGGGGTGGTGTTTGTCGGGAATGGAGGTTGTGGAACAGCCGTATTAGTTCGAATGTATTGGTTGAACCAATCATTCATCACGTTATAGAAAGCTTGTCTAGCTTCATCGTTCGGGTTACTCGCATTAGGTTGAGAGTCCACCGGCGCTGTCCCTTGTGCGGGAGCAGGCGCTACACTCTCGAGATCATCAGCTACCGCTCGGTTGGGATCGGGATCCATTACTATAAATAAACACATTTGCAAATGTCAGAAATCACCACACTATCAATTAATCACATAAAATGGCATGTATAGCTAGACCCCAACACATTACGGTAGTCCTAGAATCGACTAACCGTAGCTCTGATACCAATCAATTGTAACACCCCAAACCCGAGACCGTCACCGGAGTCGAATACGAGGTGTTGACAGACTTTTAAAAATTTTTCCAGACACTGTCCAGTCTGAGTACTAGTCGCTTCAAAAATCATATCTTGAGTTTCACAACTCGAAAATCAGTTTTGTGATTTTTCCCTGAAACTAGACTCATGTCCCCACCTATATATTTTTTTCTAGAATTTTTGGTCGGGCCCATTAGTACAGTTTATTAGTCAAAGTCTCTCATGTTACAGGGGTCGACTACACTGACCTTTTCCCATTACGACTGGGATATCTCTCTGCACAGGGCTTCAATACTAATGCCGTTTGTTTCTATGGAAACTAGACTCAGAGAGGAATCCATACATATATGGTATGACCCCTAATTATCCCTGGTCAATTTATAGTGAATTTCCAAAGGCGGAACAGTGAATCCAGAAACTGTTCTGGCCCTGTTCCACAAGAACCCGAATATCTCTTTCTGTACTGTTCCTATAATTGCTTCGTTACTTCCATATAAAAGTAGATTCATCAAGGTTCGATTACATAATTTATTCACTATTTAATTCCACTCCTACGAATTTATGTGATTTTTCAATTCCACACCACTGTTGCTGTCAAAATCTGTTTTCAAGATAAACTTTACCTATTTTGTGGTTACCATGGACCAACTAGGATTTTGCCCTACATAGGTCCACATGTGATCATATTTAGCCATTCCAATGGCTGATCATTAGCCCAACACTTCCATTTCAAACCATAGTCACATCATGAAATCATATATATACATACATACACACAAATGGTCTAATGCCATACTCCACTTTTACAAGCCATTTTCGCATGGCTTTACACACATACAACACAAAGAACTTAAACAACAGGGGGTAGTCCTATACATGCCATATCCAGAGTTCAACTAAAAGAATACCAAAAGAGCTTGATAGTGTAGATGACTTCGACTTCGCTGATCCCGATCCGATAGCTAACGAACAAAATCTATAAAACAGAGAGCCAAAGCAACCGGGTAAGCATTTAAAGCTTAGTAAGTCTCAAGTAATGAAATCGGCTTTGACTACAGTATTACATTCACATAGTTAACTAAATCACTTTATTAACACACATTCTCATACTCATACTTACTTCACACTTCACCCACATAGATACACAAGGTATCAACCTTTATAAAAGCCGAAAATTCGTTAGCCGATCGCACGAATACCATTTAAAACAAACCGACTTTCCAATGCACATGCAAACATACCTTATCATTCGGGTTGGTCAAGCATAATTATTAAATTAGTTACAGCACAAAACGCTCACATTCAAACCCAAGTTTCTTCGGTATTTAACCGAATGCAGCCGCAAACACATTTGCCTTCGGGTCTTAGCCCGGACATATCAACTCGCATAATTGCCTTCGGGTCTTAGCCCGGACATATCATCTCGCATAATTGCCTTCGGGTCTTAGCCCGGATATATCATCTCGCATAATTGCCTTCGGGTCTTAGCCCGGATATATCATCTCGCATAATTGCCTTCGGGTCATAGCCCGGATATATCAACTCGCATAATTGCCTTCGGGTCATAGCCCGGATATATCAACTCGCAAATAGCCGGATATACAACTCGCATAATTGCCTTCGGGTCATAGCCCGGATATATCAACTCGCATAATTGCCTTCGGGTCTTAGCCCGGATATATCCCAATGCTCATGCACACATATATCAATAATCATAACACATCCATATCATTTCTTCGTTACTAAGGCTCAAACACAAACATTTATTAACCTTTCCAATTTCGGCTCAATAGCCACACACAAAGAGCATAATTTCAATTGGCTTTATAACATAGTCTCTATGCACATTCGACTATCGTCATAATATGACTAATCATTCAATATAATTCAGTAGGGTCATTACTCGAAGACTTACCTCAAATGTCGTCGAACGACTTCAACGGCTATTCAATTACTTTTTCCTTCCCTTTATCGATCTAGTTCCCCTTTGCTCTTGAGCTTAAGTTCAACAAAATTTAAAATAGTCATTAATCGACTATTCAAGTATTATTTTCAGAATAATATATATATTGATCCGACTTTCACACACATAGCTTATAGTAGCTTTATAATAATCAATAAATAATTCATCGGCAAACTTCCATTAATGTTTACAACAAAATCACATATTCACTACGAGCTGTTTTCCTGAGCAGTAGTTACTAAATTACTTATAACTGGAGCTACTAAACTCCAAATCACTTGCCTTTAATTTTCCCTGAATATAGACTCGTATTTTCCATCCATAAAATTTCAGTTTTAGGCTTGCCATCATACGATTTTTCTTAGTTTCCTTTTCTAGTTGATATTTGACCACTCTTCACTACGATCATTTTACTTTACAGAATTCTCTCATGAACGTCATGGGCTGTTAGTCATCTATAGATC